>NC_081416.1:67037593-67280093 GCF_949786415.1 Peromyscus eremicus | reverse complement strand
CCACCTGACATGTAGGCTGTGTGCTGAACGCTTAGGAAAGTAGTCCAAGACAGCTGACCTGAAGGATTTGGCTTTAGGCTGGTGCTGTCGTTTGAATGTTTGAGTTCCAATAAAATTCACATAGGTATTAAGAAGTAGGGCCTTTGGGATGTGATTAAGTCATGAGCCATCCATCCCCATGGATTGATCAGTGTCCTAATAAGAAGGCTCGTGGGCAACAGCCATGCCCCTTCCTCTACCCTTCTACTCCTTCCAGCAAGGGACCATCTCAAAAGCAGTCTTCATCGTCCAGTCTGCAACACTGACCTTGGACTTCCAGCCTCCTCAGATGTAGAAAATATATTTCTGGAATTTACAAATTACCCTGTCTTGGGTATTTTGTTGTATCAGTACAGACTTAAGACCAGCTGGTAATCACAGATAATATATGAATGAGAACCCGTGGAACGGCCAGGTCATGCTTCAGTTACCCTGGAGGGGGCACCCTACTGATCAGAAGCACAGCATCTGGGTAGACATACTCACCAGGGAAGCTTCATGCTTCCAGCCTGCCTTCTTTCACTTGTCTGCCTCAGTTTCTCCTTTTTCTTCTCTGCTTGCAACAGATATGACAGGTACCTGTGTGGCCAACTTAGCCCTAGGCTCCTAGTCACACTGAACCATTGGCTAACCCAGAAACGGGGAAGAGACACAGGCCCCAGAGCCTCGGAGCTCTCCTCTCCACCTGCTTCAGACTGAGTGAGTCTCAGTTCTCCAGGGAACGAGTGGCATCGGCGACGCGACTGTGATGTTGAAGTGGTTATGGCTTAAATTACAAGAAGTGAGCCTTGTACCACTCTGATAAAAGAAATTAAGCCATGCACGCAGAGACTAATTCATCTTGATGATGCAAGATTTAACCCAGGAAACTGAAGACAGCTCAGAGCAGGAAACGCAAATAGATTTTAAAACCTAATAGGAAAAGATCTACTTACCCAGTGCTTCCGCGTGGCATAACAAATTGGCACAATCCTCGGGAAAAGTAATTTTTGATACATGTTAAGAAGCCTAAGAACATACACAGGCTGCACCCACTAATCTCACTTCCAAGAATTCCCCTTTAGGGACACATTCTAGGGGAGACACTCTCATCTCTTGCCACATTCTCCTTTCCAGTGCTTTTTAATCCACATATGGTAGCTTCAGTTTTAGCCTAAAGTTGCTCAGCTGTGGAGCAGATGCTTCCTGTCTGTGCCTAGAAGACCTGCTCAAAACTTGTAAACGACTCCGAACTGTCCATACAGATGGGTACCCACTCCCACCCCCGATGCACACACAAATCAAGATTTCTAAAATGAAGCCCTAGCAACCCCTTCTTGTTAATCAGGTTCAGCCCTCAAAGACCTATCTTTGGGGCTTTGCCTTTGCTGGGGGAGATGTTGTAGAGACAGGTGAGTACCTAGCTGGGGTTTGCTGGTCACCAGCCTAGCTCTAGATTCAGTGAGAGATCCTGTCTCAAATGAATGGGCTAGCTCTAGATTCAATGAGAGACCTTGTCTCGAATGAATGGGCTTTGCTGTTTTACCTCAAGCATCTTCAAGCCCATCAACAAGGCTCCTGTCCTGCTGCCCATCCTGCCTCTGCACGAGCCTTCCTCCCCTGCAGGGTCCATACATCTTCGTCCCTTTCAATCTCACATCCCTCCATGGTAGTGGGTGTCTCCATGGCATTCTGAAGTACAACAAGCACAAGTTCCTTTTTTTTTTTTTTAACCTGATTACTAGACTTCCCTCTTCTGGTCAGTACCACAAAAAACATTCCAATTCCTTCAATGGCCCCAAGTTGCCTTTTTCAGTCACTTCCCTGTACTTATTTGCCAGGCCAGCCACAAACCAATTTCTTAACAACAGTAACTCATGGGCTCAGGATTGTGAAGCCTGAAAATCCAAGATCAGGGTGTTAGCAGGTCTGGCCTGCTCTGAAGGAAGATTCTGTTTTGGACCTCTCTCCTTGGCCCACAGGTGGCTTTCTTCAAGGTCGTCTTCATGTTCATGAGGACATCAGTTCACATGTTCAAGGAGCCCACATCACTGCAGTATTGCCTTGTCCCAGCTGATCACATCTGCTATAACCCTATTTCTAAATATGGTCATATTCCTAGGTAATACATATTGAGATGCTAGGGGTAGAAAACTTGTTCAACATATATAACACCTCATCAAGTCATTTTATTTGAAAATCTTGTGGAAGCTGGGATTATAACTTTCAGTAGAGCACTTGTTCGGTTCAATTCCTAGCATCACATAAATAAATAAACAAACAAACAAAACTGTACTGAGACCAGGCATATGGGCACATACATACCTCTAATTCCTACCCTCAGGAATCTGAGGCTACATGACCATGATTTCAAAGCGAGTCTGTACTACAGACCAAGATCTTGTCTTTAAAAAATATAATAATAATTTTAATATGCTATTAAATTGAACAACATCCATGAGTAGAATAAACTTTATTGTCTGAAAAACATGTCCCCATCTTGCTTTAACTGATAAATCTGATTTGCTGTATCAAGTACATAAGGAAATATCCCTTCCTCTGTGGAACTCTAGGGTAAAACACAGCACCATGACATTGGAAGGACTTTGGAAGAAGTTACCTTGTCTCACAAATGAGAAGTCATTAATGTCCCATCCAAGGACTGTATAAGCTAAGTGATCTAAGATTTTCATGAGCTAGAATGTTCAAGACACTTTCCAGATCTCTCCAAATCAGGTTCTATCCTCTTCTTTGCCATAGCAGCTCTCACCCAACAAGTGACCTGAGATTATCTAGTGGTCTTAGAGCAGTTTTGTATGACAGCAGTGCTACATTTTCAGAATGCTTTAATGGCCCCAGGTCACCCAAATACTATTTGTAATTGGCACTGAATCTTATTAGAGGGAATTGGGATGTGGATAACATCCCAAAAATCATTAACTGAGGAAACAAAAAGAACAGTCCTATTTTACCTTCTGGTAACTTTCTGACTTAGAGGAGGCAAGCATGATGGCTAATTGTCATCATTAACTTGATTGGGTTTGGAATCACCTAGGAGACACACCTCTGGGCAAGTCTGTGAGTGTGTTTCCAGAGAGATCTAACTGAATAGGAAAATGCTATCCTGAGTATGAGTGGCACTACCCCTTGGGGGCTGAACTGAGTAAAAAAGAACAAAGAAGAAATCAAGCTGAGTGCCAGCATCATAGCTCTGCTTTCTGACTATGGCTATAATGTGGTCAGCTGCCTCATGCTTATTTCACCACATTTTCCTATCATGATAGACTGTACCCTTAAACTGTGAGACAGAATAAACCCTTGCTTCCTTGAGTCAATTTTGTCAGGCATTTGGTCACAGCTACAAGCCAGTGACTAATGCATCACCACCCTCCCTCACACCAGTACAGAACCTGCAAAATTTAAACTGTTTGAAGTTGGAATTTCTGCCTCTCTCCTATGTTTGGTATTTATTAAATCTTTCCATTATAGAGAGCTGGCCCGGCCTGTCAGCAACAGAAGACTACCATGCTGACAATCAAGATCCTTCCCTGGGCTTCATTACCAACCACACTACACAGCAGGTTCCATGTGCACAGCAAATTTCCCTTGCCTGTCAGGAAGATCTTCCACAGACTGGCAGGTCTTATAAAGAGGCCAGAGAGTCAGTGGGCTTGAAAATTAAGCTTCATTCTTTTTCTTGGAATTTATCTTCTGTGCTCAGGTCCAAGGCAGCATGACATAGTGGACATGTGACACCCTTGCATGCAGATCCCTGCATCTGGCATTGCAGTCTCTCACTAGGGTGGCCAGTCCCCTGAGGGCAATCAATGGCCACCCACAGCTCTAGTAATCAACCAGGGCACTAGGGAAGGCAGAGAGAAGGAAGGAGACACAGCTCTTACAGAAGTCATTTGGGGGAATTGCTGCTGAGAAGGAAGTTTCACAGATATGTTCTGCTTCATGGAAAAGCATTATTTCTGGCAGGTGCTGTCCTTGGCTCTTTTTCCTTCAAAAAAAAAAAAAAATACCCAAGAAGACAATGGGGCTTTCTCCCAGTTATGCAGTAGGGGATAGATTGTGAGCAAGAAGGCATAACTTCAAAGGGCACAGCAGAGTAGATCTTCATTCTTTTGAATGAAATTATTTGATCATTGCCTAGCTCACATCTACTTTAAATGACTCTGTATTCCACAGTTCTGACAAGGAATTGAAAAAGAGTAGAGAAATGCATCCCATTAAGTGTGCCCCAGCCAATGAAGAGCATGTCTATTTCTCTACCAAAAAATCTAATGAGAAGAGTGGGTAGCTAGCTTTGGACTTTTTAGACATTTGATTTTTGACCTAGATTACTACTGATCACCGTAATAAACAATAGAAACAAGCCTACTATTTAATTTATTTATCTGCTCCAAAGAATCACTCTGAGTAATGGTAGATAAAACAATTGTTTTTAAGTACAAAAAATGAAGTTTTAAAATATTGGCTTCAACTTCTGCAACATATTAGATCAGCATTTTCCCACCCATATCTGCTCTGCTGCAGCCTCATTGCAAATAAAAATGTTCAGAGTATAAATTTTATCTCCTGAAGTTATCAGTAACATTTGGGGCTACAAATGATTTATTTCCCTTTTGCCTCTTCAGATCTGCTGGCTCTGCTTTCCTTATATATCTGCCTTCCACAAATTCTGGGGCTTCAGGATAAGACGTGTATAGTTGCTTCTGGGGGAAAAAAAAAAAAAAAAAAAAAACTAAAACTAAAAAACCCTTCCCCAAACAGTGCAAATATCTATCCTGACACTTTTGTCACATCAGAGAAAAACAACTATCCCAGGGCCTTCGTGCTGAAGGGAAAGAAGCAGGTTTGAACTCAGGATGTGAGCTGAGTGAAATGGAATCCAGGAGCCTCTTGGGTTCCACCATCTCCAACCCCACTGTTACCTGATGCAAATGAGGATGGATTGCCTCCAGACAGAGGAGCTCTGTGGGAAAGAGGTGGTGAGGGTGCATGTGGGGAGGGACTAAGGCAGGTTGGGCTATGTCTGTGCCACCACTCTGGGCGCTGACATGCCTGGACCCTCCAGCTCTTCTCCTAACATCTTTTTTTTCTGACAAACTGGCCTTCCCTGATGCTGACACTTGTTTTGCAGGCATTTCCCTAATTGCTCACAATAGTTGTGCTTCTCCAAACACAGAGAATCTATCTTTCAGTCTGAGCTTAGGGGACATCTGCTCTTCACTTCAACTGAGTTTCCTGGAGATTATAAAATACAAAATCTGAAGGGATTTTTTTAATGTTATGTATTTGAACTAAACTTTGGGAGATGTCTTAGTCACTTTCTATTGCTGTGAAGAGACACCATGACCAAGGGAACTCTTATAAAAGAAAACATTTCATTAGAGGTTTGCTTATGGTTTCAGAAGTTTAGTCTATTATTACCATGGCAGGAGGTATTGTGGCAACCTGTCAGGCATGGTGCCTGAGACTTTGGACTTGGTATGGACTTTTGATACCTCAAAGGCCACTCTCTAGGGACACACTTCCTCCAGCAAGGCCACACCTCCTAATCCTTTCAATCCTTTCAAATGCTGCCACTCCCTGACGACTAGGCATTTGAATGTATGAGCCTACACAAACAAACTACTGCTTGCTTTGTTGAACCAAATGTTGGTTGTAGAGTCTCCTGGGACAGAAGGTGCCTCTTGCTTCTGGGACATAGGCTTTGGTTTTCTGTCTGGAGCAGCCCACATGGTGGACTGTAATTACCAGAGGGATGGGCATGACCTTTCTGAGTCATCTAGCTATTTTCAAGGTTTTTTTAAATGATTATTTATTTATTTATTTAGTTAGTTAGTTAGTGTATGTGTGTACATGCATGTGCCACAGCACAGGTGTAGAGGGCAAAGGACAACTTAGTACAGTTCTCCCCTACCATATACTGGTCCTAGAGGGCAAACTCAGGTCATTGGCTTTGGCAGTAATTGCCTTTACCCACTGAACCATCCATCTTGTGGGTCCATGATTGGCTTTTTGTAATGGATAGGGATCTATCAGTTACTTTCCCTATTTCTGTGACTAAAAAACACCCAACTAAAGCAGTTTAAGGAAGGAAGAGTTTATTCCGGCGGCGTACAGTTTCAGAGAGTGATCATGGCAGGGAAGGTGCGGCAGCAGGCATGTGAGGCAGATGGTCATGTATCATCAGCAATAAGGAAGCAGAGAGAAATGAATGTTAGTGATTGCTCAGCTTGCTTCTGCTTTTTAGTTAATCCAGAGCCTCAACCTATAGTATGGTACTGCCTGGACTTAGGGTAGGTCTTCCCAACTCAATAATCCTAACCTAGAAACTCACAAACACACCTAGAGGTGTGTCTCCTAGGTGACTTCGATCACGTCAAGCTGCCCATCAGTATCAATGATAGCACTGAGTTTCTACACTGTTAGCAAATAGCCAAATCTACGGCATGTTAGCATTCAGGCATTACGCCGCCCTGTCCCTTGGGGACCTGGCAGAATGCATCACCAACCACAGCCACTCCCTGTGAAATGTGCTTTCAGGAATTTAGGCACTAGGCTGGCCTGCACAGGGTCCTCACCTGCAGCCACTAAAGGCACCCACTGTGCGCAGGCGCTTCTCAGTATTCAGGCAGGTATGCTGGCCAGCTCAGGGTCCTCAGAATACGTCGTCCACTATGTAGTCTCAGTGTGTGTGCGCTGTGTTTGCCTTTAGCATCCTTTCTCTTCCTGCTGCTTCTAGTCTTCAGAGGTCGCTCTTGCAACCCCTTCTCTCCGCGCCCCCCTTTCCCTCCAATAAACCTCCCGTGTGAGTTTGTTGTAAGGTGTGACTCTGTGCTGCTCCTTGGCTCCAACTCGCCAAGGTTGCCCTTTCGTCGATTTTAACTAAACTACAACACTTGAAGTCCAACAATAAAACTGCTTTGTAGAGAGCGGTTTCTGGATCATGCTTGCCTTTAAGCTTCGACCTCTAACTTTCAGAGTACCCCAGTATGGTTTGCTGGCTCCTTATCTGTCAGCCATGGTTAACTGCATCCCGTGAAGAGAAAGGGAGGAAGCACATGGTGAGCACTGACATTTGAGGGATCAGAGTATCACGGTTAACCTCCAGGACCGAAGTCTTAAAACCCATCTGTGGAGAGCATTGCTCTCTCTCAGGTTCTGAAAACAGTAGTGCATGGCGAACTCCATTGTCAAACTCAATGTCAACAGCACCTTGATGGTCTGTGAGTGTTGGAATGTCAGAGGCCTTCTAAGATGGATGCTTGCTTGTTATGTTTTAGGTCTAATAATAACGGTAATAATTATTCATGGTGGATAGAGGTAATCAGAAACAAGCTGATTGCCCCTGATGTCAGGAAGGGACTTATTAAGGCTGTGACTTAAAGCTGTAGTCTTGGTGGAAACGGACAGCAGAATCCAGGGACCTTGACAAGACCCCAAGAAGGGACAGAGTGCGTGGAGTCCACCAGAAGAGGGAGGCTTGGACACCCAACCTGTGTCTACACTCCAGCTACCCAGAGGGAGGCTTGGACACCCAACCTGTGTCTACACTCCAGCTACCCAGAGGGAGGCTTAGAGACCCACCTGTGTCTACACTCCAGCTACCCAGAGGGAGGCTTGGAGACCCACTTGTGTCTACACTCCAGCTACCCAGAGGGAGGCTTGGACACCCAATCTGTGTCTACACTCCAGCTACCCAGAGGGAGGCTTGGACACCCAATCTGTGTCTACCCTCCAGCTACCCAGAGGGAGGCTTGGAGACTCAACCTGTGTCTACCCTCCAGCTACCCAGACGAAGGCCTGGAGACCCACCTGTAGTAATTACTTTTATGTTCCTGTGATAAAATATCACATCCAAAGGCAACTCAAAAGAGAGTTTAATTTGACTTTTGACTCCACAGGGCTAGATGTCCGTAATGGTGGAGAAGGCATGGCAGTCGGAGAAGGAAGCCGAGAGATCACATCTCAACCATACACCAGAAGAAGAAAGAACTAGAAGTGAGTTGAGGCTATACACCCAGGTGATGTACTTCCTTCAGCAAGGCTCCACCTCCTAAAGGTTCCATAGCCTCCCCACACCACACCACAAGCTGGGGACCAATGTGAGCCTCTGGGAGAGACAGTACTCATTAAAGCACACCTCCCCTGTCTGTGCTGCAGCTTCCCCGAAGCCCCTGAGTCTGGGTCAGAACTCTGAGTCCCGAGAGCTGTCTCTTTTCCTTAAATGTCTTTACTGACTGATTCATTTGTTCAGCTGTTCGTTGGCTACATACGCTGGCCCATACTCCTTGGGAGTTATGCGAAAAACAGAACAAATCTGGTCCCCAACCTAGCTGAGAGCATACAGTGTCCCCAAGGAAGCTGTGTCTAGTAACCACACACAAAAAAAAATGCAGTTACAGGTTGCAATGAAGTTTATAGAGATAGGGGCAGGTATCCTAGCATGAGCAGAGAGACTGTATTCTGAGCAGGGGTCAGGGTTGCCTGCTCTAAGGACTGACTGTTAAACTGGTCTGAAGAATCAGTGGGAATAGGAGGAAACTCCAGGGGAGAAGGTTCTGGAAGATGACTTCAAGGTGGGGGGTTCAAAGGGTTTCTAAGAAGCTGGCACTCGGCCAGCACAGCTAGGACCAGAGAGGACCAGAAGGAGCTGCTGTGGACGTCACCAAGGTGACTAGTGCCCACCAGGGTGAGTCAGTGGATATGGCTGAGTTTATGTTCACAGAGGCAATTAAAAGTCTCATGACAGTCTAGGGAGATAACTCCGTGGGTCAGGTGATTGCAGTGCAGGCATGAGGAGCTAAGTTTGGATCCCAGCATCCATGAAAAAAGCTGGGCATGGTAGTGCATGCCTAACTCCAGCACAGCAGCTAAAGGCAGGAGGATCCCCAGGGTTCTGCCGGTGAGCCAGTTTAGCTGAAACAGTGAGTTCCCGGTTCACCAAGAGACCCTGTCTCAAAAAAGTGGACAGTGATACAGGACACCTGATGTCGACCTCTGGCCTCTGTGTGCACAGCTGTGGGCTCATGCACATGCACACATCAAAATACATGGAGTCAGGCTGGAGAGATGGCTCAGCAGTTGGGAACACTGGCTGCTCTTCCAGAGGACCTGGGTTCAATTCCCAGCACCCACATGGCAGCTCACAACTGTCTGTAACTCCAGTTGCAAGGGATCTGACACCCTCACACCAATGTCCATTAAAAACAAAACAAAACAAAACAAAACATGGAGTCTTGAGAAAGTGGAGTGATCAGAACTGTGTTTAGCAAAAACCCTTGTATGGGGTACGTCAAAGGTAAGATGGCCACAGCAGCCAAGCAAAGAGGATGATGAGGTGGGCGCCAGCAGAATCGGAAATCATCCGTTAGTATTTAATCCCTTAGTCCAACTCCAAAAGAGAGTAGGGGAACCATGGAAGGGGCCTCAAGATGACCCACTACCGGGGAGAAGCCCAGATCTTACTCTGCCCAGCTGAGAACCCCTCCCCCTCCACCTCAGTTCCCCTCTGGACAGAAGACCCCGATGAATCCAGAGACATCACACAATCTTTTGGGACGCACCATCTCTCCTTCGACTCCCAGCATCGCATCCTGGGGTTCCTTCCCTACCTGTTGACTAAGGAAGACATCTGTCTCTCTTTCTAAAATGTGGGAAGTAGATGGAAGATTCAGATGGAAACAGGCTACTCTGTTATCCAGAAGGCCTGTTGAGAGAGATGACTGCAGTTACAGAAGATTTTCCTACAAAGAACTATTATCTGGCTACTATAGAAAGAGAAAGACATAGAGCAAAAAAATGGGGTGGTGGGGGTCATGAGGAAATAATGAGAATTATTAGGATTTGGGAACTCAGAGGAGGGGCACAATAGAGCTGGGACCTGGACCTTTAAGAAGGTCACTGCTTAGCTAGTAGGTCAAGTGACCCTGTGGGGACATAAGGAGACCAACTCTCCTAGGAACAGAAAACTGAGTCTTGTCTCCATCTCCCCGCTTTCTGGGCTTCTGCTACCACCCCCGTTGGTTGCTCCCAGACAAGAGAAACTGTAAAAGGAATCTGGGCTTTGTAGAGTCCGAGCTTAGGCAGGGAAAGAAAGGTGAGTGTATTTGACAGACAAGGGCTTGGTTACTGGCAGAGTCTCAAATGATCATAGTACATATAGTAACCACCAAGTGCAAATTGTAAAGGTTTGCCATTGTTTTGTAGAGGAATATATACACACAAACTAGCACATACATTTTCAGACAGACAATACTCAGAAAGTGTCACCGTTCCCCATTATCCAGCTGATAATTTCTTCCTCCAGAAGAATATTGAATATGTAAAGTACATAATGAATGCTCACAATTCAATAAAAAGTCAAATAACACAGCTATGAAGGTGGGCAAAGTTCTCCCAAGAAGGTATACGAACGGCCAAAGGGCATGTGGGAAGGAGCCAATGTCAGTCCTCAGGGAGATGTATAAGAAGACCATTCCATCCGCTACCGTGTGGCAGGGCCAAAACAACAACAGCAGATGTGAAGGAGGACATAGGAAAATGAATAGCAAGAGTGTAAAATGCTCACACTGCTTTGGAAAAGTCTGGAAGTTCTTATAATACTTAAGCATAGTTACCACCTGCCTCAGATATGCGACACTGGTGGACATCGAAGAAGAATGAAAATGCATACACACCAAAATTTGTATACATGTAGATGTAACCAACCGTCTTATTAAATAAGAAACACAGAGCCGACTCAGAGAAGAAAGCCAAGAGGTCAGAGCTAAAAGCCTTACCCTTCCTGCTTCAGGGATCCTCTTCAGCCAAGAGAGCTCTCTAAAAAAGGGAGCTACTTCCTGTGTGTTTGTCTTTATAGTCTTTCTGTTCTGCCTTCTCATTGGTTGTAAACCCAAACATATGACTGCCTCATCACTGCCTGTCTGTAAAGACTTACAAGTCTTCTATGGTTGGGATTGAGATTAAAGGCGTGTGTCTCCAATGCTGGCTGTATCCTTGAACACACAGAGATCTACCTAGCTCTGTCTACCAAGTGCTGGGATTAAAGGCATGAGCCACCACCGCCATGCTCTTGCTATGGCTCTAATAGTTCTGACCCCTGGGCAACTTTATTTATTAACATACAATTAAAATCACATTTCAGTACAAATAAAATACCACCATATATACATATGTGCTATCCATTTCCTGTACTTTATGTGTGTTCTATTTCAGTGTTTTGAGATGACTATGTAGCCCAGGCTGGCCTGCAGCTCACAATCCTAAGTGCTGGAGTAAACAGGTGTGCCCCACCACACCCAGCCCTCTGTTCTGTGATTTTCCATGTGATGCTTCCCTGCACTCTGCGGAACTTCCTCTCACATTCCTTCATTGTAGCTGTGGATAAGAAGTTCTTTGTGTTCTCATGCATTTGAAAATGCTTTTATTCTGGGTTGTTTTTTTGTTTTTTTTTTTTGTTGTTGTTGTTGTTTTTTGACAATATTTTCACTGAGTGTAGGATTTTGTGCTAGAATGTTTTCTTTTGATGCTTGAAAAACATCATCTAGTTATCTTTTATTCCCATTGAAGGTGGTGACCAGCTCTGACAATTATATACTGGCTTGCCTACACATCATCCATCTTTTTTCTCTGGGTGTGTTCAAGGGCTTCTCTTTCTCTTGGGTTTTCTCAAATTCACCAGTCACATGCTTAGATTGTTTCTTAATAAGTGTTCTGCTGATCTGATCCTGGAGATGTAAGTTTAAGATTTTATCATGAGTGGTGGCACACACCATGACAGAGGCATTGGAGAGGCTGGGGTGGGAATATTGCAAGAGTGAGGCCAGCCTGGGCTACATAGCAAGTTCCAGACCAGCCTGAACTACATAGTGAGATCCTCTGGTCTGTATTTTTCTGTTCCATCCTTTGCCTGTCAATTTCTTGTTGTGTGCTGAGCAACATGGGTGATGTATTGTAGAGACTCAGGCTTATGTTTTTTTCTTTTTCTTTTTTAATACTGTATATTTCTCCATGCAACAAACTTGGCTGAATTAATTTCCAGACTGACTTCCCTGGGTAGCTAAAAACAGAAGCTAGTATCTCTGTCCCTCCATAATTCATTCATTCATTCATTCATTCATTCATTCATTGCTTCCTCCTGTGTATTGCTTTCTTCCAGGTCTCTGCAGTCTTTTCCTGTTTGTGCATTTCAAAGATAAGCTGGGAATGAAGAGTGTTCAAAATCAGATTTCAGATCACTTTTCTGAGAGGCCCCTCTTTTTCCAGGACACCCTCTTTTTCCTTACTCTCCAGCCACACTGACCTTTGACTACCACAGGCAGTGAGTCTATGGAGGGTGGCAACATTTCCAGTTCATCCACACTATAATCTATCAGTTTCTTCAAGCAAATGGCTGCCTGGGTATAATCCCCACTCTCTACATTCCACCTTCTTTCCATCACTTTCTAGTATACTCCTACAGTTGGTTAAGAAATACCTTGTAGATTCTGAGGATGTAACCCAATTGTAGAAAACTTATGGAAGATCTTGGGTTCAGTCTTCATCACAATAAATAAATTTTTAAAATTTTGTTTTTGTTTTTATTTTATGTATACAGGTGTTTGGCCTGCAGGTAAGTCTGTGTACCATGTATAAGCAGCAGTTCCCTCAGAGGCCAGAGGAGGGCATCAGATCTTCTGGAACCAGAGTTACAAATGGTTGTGAGCTGCCACGTGGGTGCTGGGAATCAAAGGAACTCCAGACCTCTGGAAGAGCAGCCGGTGCTCTTAACCACTGAGTCACTTCTCCAGGCACTTCTGTATCTCTCTTGTATGGATGGATTTATCTGGAACAAGCTCATGATTTTTTTAAAACCTTAAGATAGCAGAATATAGCCTTCTAAAAATTGCCCTGGTTTCTGACGAGCAGTGGGAATGATTTTGGATGTCATAGATTATTAGGGTATTGTTTAATTTTTAACTACCATGGAAACTAAGAAAATTGTCTGCCTTCACATTTATTTGTGTTTTTTAAATTATGCATACGGTTTTCTTAGATTAATTAGAATGCTTCCTATGCCAGGGAAGTCACGGTCCTTCATGCCGCTTGCTTTCTTACTGGCTGTTTGTCTTTCTTCATTTACCTTCTGTGGTTTCAGAGATGAAGGAAGTGGGCTTTTATCTTGCCGTTTTGGGTCACAGACACTTCTTACAGGTGCTTGTTGCTTTTGATTTGACTTTGGATATTTTTTCTTACAGAAAAATTTTAATTTTATAAATAATAAGCCCTCTCTGTTTTCCTTTATGTTTTTGGTGCTGTGTTGAAGATTCTTAGATTAGAAATACATTCTCAGGCAGGTTGTTTTGCTGTTCTTTGAGGCAGAGTTCTTTTCATTATAGTCCACTGTCTCGCTCAATCCATCTAGAATTCTGACATAAGCAGGCATCGGTGCCCTGCTCTTCCCTCTTACTGTCTTCCTCTGAAGCCCCATCTAAAAATGCTGTGTTTTAGCAAACAGCCTTCTTTCTGCTGTTTATTTGAAGTGTGCATCTGTTTTATTATAAACTATCCTTTGGTCTGACCCTTGCACTAACCTGATGCTCCAATCTGATGTGCTGCTCACATCATTGGCACCGAAGTGCCTTCAGGATTGGGCCTTTAACACGTGGATGTCTGCTGGGACCCAATCCAGGGAGCAATGGCTTTAAATGCATGAGATTAACACAGAGACAAAAGGCCAAGTATTAAAGCTAAATCCTCACACTTGAGTGATCAGATCTGACCATCCAGAGCCCGACCCCTGGTGACCCATGACATCTTACACAAACAGCCAGCTTCAGGAAGAGCAACTGATGCTGTAAAGTTTATGACTCAACCAGATAAAGATGCCTCCTGTCTACCCTGATTTGAGTCCACCCAGGAGTCTCGCAATAAGACTAAGTACTTTCTCTCTGTCGCTATCAAAACCCCACCACCTGCTCTCAGTGGCTCAGTCTTCTCTCTGGGAACTCACTCACTTCTCTCTTACGTGTCTGCCAATAAATTCTCTCTTTGCCTGATGTGTGTCTTAGTATAAGTTCTTTTTGACCAGCCTTCTGTATGCCATTCCACGAAGGAGTTAGTAGTCTCCTTCTGTGAATATTTTCTCCATGTTTTGTACTTAGTACAGACACAAAGTTTGTATAGCTACAGCATGCCAGGGCACTGCTGTCCTTGTTCCTATGAAAGCCTATACTGCAGTGGTTCTCAGCCTCCCTAATGTTGTGTGCAACCCTTTAATACAGTTCCTCGTGATGTGGTGGCCCCCCCCAACCATAAAATTATGTTCGTTGCAACTTCACAACTGTAATTTTGCTACTGTTATGAATTGTAAATATTTGTGAAGAGAGAGGGTTGCTAAAGGGGTCACGACCTATAGGTTGAGAACCGCTGCTATACTGCTCCCATCCTCCCTCATGTCATGGGCTTCAGACCATCCTCAGAGCCGCCTGCCTGGTGTGTGAATGTTGGGGGGGGGGATAGTTTTAGAAAAAGAGCACTTTTGTGGGGTGCTGTCAATCCTTACCTTCTCTCTATCTTCAATCACATTTTCTAAGTCCATGTCTTAAGTATAATGAAATGAGTGTAATACAAAATAAATAGACCTGAGGGAAATACTTTAATTATAATAAGTATTTATTACCAAAATTCAATGGAAAATAATTTATGGCTGTAAATTTGCTAAGCAAATGGCAAATGTCCTGCCAAGCTGCCAATCAAACTAAAAGGTGCTAGGAATTAGATTGCAGACATACACACAACACTGAGCTGTGTGTGCCCCTGGCGGGGGCCCCGTGTCACTCAACATAGGGTGCTTGTCAACTGACATTTCCGGAGAAGCAACAGTAACTGCAGTAAACAGTTATGACGTTTAGTGCTGACCGTCCACTTGACAGATCTAGAATCTCCTAGGAGAGGGGCTGTGGGACGGCCTTGTGGGGGTTACATTGATTATGTTAGTTGACTTGGGAAGACCCATCTCTATCATTACCATCATCGTAATGTGTGTGTGCATACATGATGTTGTGCTGTATGCCACAGCATGTACGTATGAAAGTTAGAGAACAACTTTGGGGAGTCTGTTCTTCCCTTCTGGCTTTATAAGGATTCCAGCAATGGTACTCACATCACCAGCTTGCACAGGGCAAGCGCTTTTACCCACTGAGCCATCTTGCCAGCCCCAGAAAGATTCAACTTAATTGTGGGCAGTACCATTTCCTGAGAGTGGGATCCTGGACTATCGAAATGGGGAAATGGGACTGAGCATGTGTTTGTCACTCTCTGCTTAAGACTGCAGGAGGGATGTGACCAGCTGTCTGAAGCTCCTACTGCTGTGACTTCCCTGCTATGACAGACAGGAGTCTGGAACTGTGAGCCAGAATAAACCTTTCTCCATTAAGTTGCTTTTGTCTGAGCATTTTATCCATAGCAACAGGGAGAACAATGAAGCTAATACAATCTGGAAGTGGGAAGGATCCAGCTCGATTAGAAATACCCAGAACTCAGTTATAAGCATTCACAGAAGATTTTTTTTGTTTTTTTTTTGTTGTTTTGTTTGTTTGTTTTTTAAATGAAATCTACTTTGTGGCAGGATGAGCTAAGCCATAGAAGTTAAAGGAATCAGAAATCAAACAAAATAAAAAAGTATATATTTAATGTATGGAGGATAGGAGCCACCTTTTTTCCTGTTGATACGTAATATTTTTCATTTACTTTCAAATAGGGCTTCAAAAGAAAATGAATCAGACTTTCAGCATGGGCAAACAGAAGGTAGCAAGCCAAGCCTAGTGCAAAATGGCACGTTTGTGATACCATGCAACTAAAAATGAAATCTCATGAAAAAGGCAAAATGTATAAAACCGTGTGTATGTATGTGTTTATGTAAATGCAAACATATGCATACGTATATGTGTTTACATGTTTGAACTACTGTTTACAAATAGATGCATGCATTGTTTTACCAAACAGAATTTTTTTTTTTTGGTTTTTCGAGACAGGGTTTCTCTGTGTAGCTTTGCGCCTTTCCTGGAACTCACTTGATAGTCCAGGCTGGCCTCGAACTCACAGAGATCCGCCTGGCTCTGCCTCCCGAGTGCTGGGATTAAAGGCGTGCACCACCACCGCCCGGCCAAACAGAATATTTTTAAGTGGTAGTTCATATCTCATTTTATTTTACTCACCCCAGTGCTGAGATGGGTGAAGATGAAGCCAGGAGGAGGCTGGAGCTTGACGGCCATCAGTCTAGCTCCAGGTTTAGTGAAAGACAACCCCCAAGGTAAGGTGGGACAGAGACACCCCCTCAAGGTAAGGTGGGGCAAGATAAATCAAAATACCCAGGGTCCTCTACACACCTACACACACACACACACACACACACACACACACACACACACACGGAAGTACAATTTACCACACTCACATGCAATGCACACAGAGAGCCAGAAAGAGAATATAAAAATAAAAAAATAAATAAAATGCAATGCCAAAGCTGCTGAGGGCTCCAGGTTGAATAAAAGGTAGATTAAGCTATAAGATCATACAGTATAAAGAATGTATCACCCCAGAGGGCCAGGCACAAACATGGTGGAAAGTATGGGGAAGTGGGGAGAAAGACAAAATGAATACTGAGAAACAGGTGAAAAGATGTCAAGTGCAGCCTCCAGGCTGTCAGAAAGACCCATTAAGAAGTTGGAGCTCTGCTGGCTGATGCTGGAAAATTGGAAGAAGAGAATAGGTTCCTATCACAGGTGTGCAGCCACCCAGCCCAGGCTTGATGGAACTCCCTCAAGGAAGTGGAGAGAAATTCTGCAAGCTGCCCAAGAAGTAAGATGCTAGAGGACAGGTAAAGCCATGAGCCACATGGCAATACACAGATAAATAAAAAGGGGTTAATTTAAATGTAAGAGCTAGTAAACAATAAGCCTGAGCTATCAGCCAAGCATTTATAAATAATATTAAGCCTCTGAGTGGTTATTTGGAAACTGGCAGGCAGGAGAGAAACATCTGACTACATATGGTGTTCCAATATGGGGCCAGAATTTCCACATAAAACCTGACAAAAGCTTAAAAAGGGATTCTAGACACAGAAGCACAGAGTCAAGAACCACTTCTTGGTAGCAGCATTTTCTCAGATGGGCTCTGTTTACTGGCAGTGAGCAGAGGTGTGGCTCCTTTAGGAGCTAGCTTCCTGGCTTAGTGCTAGCAGCAAAAATGGGCAGCTCTTTTGAGAGGCCCTGCTGCCAAACACTTAAATGGTGTTTGTCAGTGGTGACATGCTGCTTGATGATGGTGTAGACCCAGAAACTTTCCAGAGTTGGGACAGTAAACATGGCTCCCAGAGCTGGTAGTAAAAATACCTCTGCCATGAGATTAGACTCTCAGGGAACCAAGGGGAAGGGCCAGCCACCTTGATCTAAGTTACACAGCAGTTTTTTGTTAATGCAGACAGAAAATCTTACAGGTGCATGGTAAGGACAAATTCAGACAAAAGGAGCCTCTAAACAGGTCACAGTATGTTTTAAAAAATATGTATAGGCTTGGGAGAGAGAATAAGAGAATATATACAGTCTTTGATTAAAAATAGTTTAAAAATAAAGTCCTTTAAAAAAGGAATAGAGTAATAAAAAAATAATAAGCCACATAAAGATGGGAAATACACAGAGAGTCTGGATCCTATATTTTATTTAGTTGTCTTTGAATTTTCTGATTGCTGAGAAAGAAACAACAGCTACTAAGACATATTGGATAATGAAAGCTACTAAATTAAAGCAATCTATATATTTTAAAGCTGTCTTGACTTTAAAATGTAAGTCAAGAGATATATTACTTTGCAGGGAGGTTATATTTTTATTTCCATGGGAAATGAGAGGCTATGGATTCATTCCAGGTTAAAGAAGACCAGGTTTGATCAGGGAAGACCTCCTGAAATCCTCTGTACAGATAAAGAGAAATAAACCTAAAAACAGCTACAGGACAGGTGACATATATTTTACCTGCTTCCAAAAAAAATTATCTTTGGCTGATTTATGTACAATGTACAATCTATATTTATATTAATACAGATATGTATGTTACCTTTAAAAGTTTATTTTCAGGGCAAGGGGACCAGACATGAATAAAAATGGCCCAGATGATCCAGTATCCAAAACAGATTCAAGGCTGCTAACAGAGATGATCCATCCTCACAGAATACTCCAGCCAAGACTTAACAATTATCCTGATTTTCTCAGGGTCCCCCCCAAAGATTACCAGCACCTTCAATCAACAAGAAGTAGTTTAGAAAACTATGCCCCCATTCCCAAGATATTGGTTATGAATGTTTGTTTTCATTTAAGGAGAGTTGGTTACAAGTTGTTGTGTGTCATAGTCAATCTCTTTCTAAGAGAAGAAAGGGGATATGATGTAGAAATGATGGAGAAAAAGGTAGATTATAATGATAGAAAAAGGGGTAGATTATTGAATCTACTTTAACCCAAAAAACAACAGTTAATCTCAAAATATTTTACCTTAAAAAAATACTTTACCTTGGTATGGATTTTGGTTTGTTGATACAAATTTAAAGTTAATTTGTTATATGTATATTTCTACTCTTGTTTAAGCTACTATGTTTATGCAACTCATTTTAAAATGTATAATTAAAAAATCCAGATTAATAGTCATCTCTAATAGTCAAACTTACAGTTATGTTAGGTTTTCTAGGTATATAGAAATATATTTCAGATAGGTAATCTTCAAACACTTCAAAGAGCTACAGAATATGGCATATAAAATGTTTTAATGACTTAGACTTTTTATGACATTTGCTCCTGACAGCATCAGTGTACTCCAAACAAGATGATGGGCATCAAAGAAACTCCAAATGGAGTTTGTTTTCTTTATGGCAAAAGCTACTCATATGGACAAAGAAACTGTCCTTGCCTTAATTGCTGACAGTTATTGTCCAAATTGGACCAGGCAACTGCTGAACTTTACCAAGACAAGGTAGGATAGTCCTTCAAAATTCTCCCCACAGGAAAGTCTGTCAGATATGCTAGGCCTGTAGGCTAAAGATGGATGCCCCAACTTTGCAGAGAAACTTTGGGTGACTGTCCAGGCAGCCTGATGTTCCTTTCATTAGGTGACATTTCATCCTTTTGGAATCTTTGATGGAGTTGAAGACTAGATAGTCATAGTTATAATTTTTCTTAGTTATGATGAAAGGGTAAATTAGTTATAAAGCTTTGGACTCACCAAAATAAAATGGATAATTGAATGTTTTCCCTGATTTTGTCAAATACAAATAGACTGGATATTGTAACTGTAATTCTTGCTTGATAACTGTTTTGTAGTATATAGTTTTGCTATATTAAAGTTGAAACCTTCCTTTTTGATTAGACAGAAAGGGGAAAATGCTGTGGGATAATCCTTCTGTACACTGTGAATATGTATTACTCTCATTGGTTAATAATAAAGCCATTTGGCCTATAGCAAGACAGGATAAATTAGGCAAAACAATCAAACTGAGGACTGGGATGAAGAAGGGTGGAGTCGGGAGAGACACCAGCTAGCTGCCCAAGAAGCAAGATGCTAGAGGACAGGTAAAGCCACGAGCCATGTGGCAATACATAGATTAATAAAAATGGGTTAATTTAAATGTAAAGGTTAGTAAATAATAAGCCTGAGCTAGTGGCTGAGCATTTATATTCATATATAAACCTCTGAGTGTTTATTTGGGACCAGGCAGTTGGGACAGGATAACATCTGTTTACAGTTCTGTCCCTTCCTGATACAGCTTTCCTCATAAGACATAAAGCTGGTGAGGATGCACAGCATTTGTGTCACCCCCTGGGGCTGTACAATACTGAGGTCTTAATTCTCACTAGAGTTCTTGTCTGCCTTTTTGTCCATCTGTTTGAGCTGAGTAACAGCAGGCCATCAACCACCCTAGAACTCAAAGGGCTTTGCAGACTGAGTTCCTGCCACTCCACACCTAACCGTCTTCTATTTGCAAAGGCCTAATAGGAAACAATTTCACTGCTTTGCCTAAGAACTTACACAGTGTCCTCTCTGGACAGCTGCCCCTGAGACCCCTCAAGCCTGCACTGTTCTGATACTTGATAAGGGGGCCATGAGTCTTCCAACCTGGTAAGATCAAGGCTGGTTAGCAGAAAACTCCATCAGAGAGAGGTAGGTGTTAGTGTGGTATTTTTGCAAAACAAAGTCCAGCTTAGTGGGATGGGCAGAAGTGAGGGGAAGATGCTCTTAATAAAGTATAAAGTCACTTCCTGAAATCTATGTGGTTAAACTGACCATCAGCAACCCAGCCAGCCCTGCTGCCTGTCTGCTGGGCTCCAACACCAGACCCCACCCTCTGTGACACACTTAGGCCTGTATATTTTAATTCTTGCCTGTGATTAAACATTGATCATCGGGCATCTCCTCGTGATGGTTCATGAAATGAGAATTCTGCAGTTACCGCTGAAAATGTTTATGGCCACCCTTTGCAGAGGAATTGATCATACAACGGTTTACTAGCTAGGAAAACAGATGAATTGTGGTACCCAAGCTTCAGCATCAGGAACTCAGGGAGGCTGTGATTTAATGTGGTGCTATTGGATGCCATCCAGCTACCCAGTGTCCTTCTCAATCCAGAAGATAAAATCTACAGCTTACCTGGTTAGAAGCTGTCTCTCCTCTTTAATGCTGCCCATGACTATGAACACTGGGTCCCATTCAGTTCCCACCAAGTTCCCATTCACACTTAGGATGACCAATCTTGACCTAGAAGGGAGAGCAATGACCAGTACTCATGTTATTGAAATGTATGGTGATCTTTAAACAAACACACAAACAAATGAAAGGGCTGTCTCAACCAGCAAAGAATTGTAGAGGAAGATGTTACATGCCTTTATTTATATTTCACCAGCACCAAGGGAAGGAAAACACCTGAGTCACAGTGTTAGAGCAGCAATAAAACCCCATTGAGGGAAAACTCCTGCTCCAGAGAGTAGAATGTCTGGCCTAGGGAGAGACCTAATATTCCAGCTAAACAAGATCAATGACCTGGCTGAGGGGCCACCCCTAGGAAGGTAGGTGCACCTTAAGCCGTGCTAAAGAGATGAGTGGAATGACTATTCCTTTAATGAGATACTATACTATTCCATCCCAGAATTCCCATGACCGCATGCCACCCACAGCACAGCCTCTAGGTTTGGCTGGGTCTGCCCACCCACCCTTCTGAGTTCTGAGTGAAGACTCAAAAAAGTGCAATGTTTTTCTTTCTTTTTTCTTTCTCTTTCAGATAATGGCCAGAGTCTATGTTTGTTTTTTCTAGTGCTTTGGGCTTCTTTACTCTTTTTATAGCCTCTATCCCCAAAATGTGGCTACCTGCAGCTATATGTGGTGGACCTCCACACTGATAACTCAAACACCATAGCTTTTTCCTTCTCTCTGGCATTTTTTCCTCCTGTGAGTAGCTGCTTAGAGTTACAGCTTGCCTACTCTTTTTATTCTTTAAACATTAATAAAATTGTCCTCAAGCTTTTGTTTGAGTCCATTCATAAATTCTTTTATTAACGAGAATAAGAACCTCAGGAGGGGACCCCGATTTCCCCCACAACAACAGACGAGTCTGAGGATGTCTGTGTGGGAGACATCCTCAGCCTCATCTGCAAATGCACACTGCTCATTTGGTGTGCTCGGTATACATGGCTTCCGTTTTGAACTTTTATTAAAATTGTAGATTTCTAGAATCAGAGCATAATGAATGAATTACAAATCTATGCACCTCTCAGGCAATTTTAGCAATGATCTGACTTCTAAATGGTGAGTTCTTTACTTCTCATTCCTATATTTGCATATCTGTTCAAATCCAAGTGATTAAAAAGGAGCTGTCAAGGTTGATGGGCCTAAAATTAGCCCTGACTGCTCATCTTCAATGTATACATTAACATAGATGGCTCTGCTTCCTGTTCCTCTCTGAGCCTTCAGGGAAAGAGACTGAAACACATCAACAAAGTGAGATTTAAAAAAAAAAACAAAACAAAACAAAAACAAAAAAAGAAGAAGAAAAAGAAATATGTTCAAAAAAGAGATTAACAGTGTGAAAGTCAATCTGCAATGGAAAGCCACTTCACTCCAAAGGGCAGGCAAGCAGCCATCTTTAAATTCAGCAGGTAATCAAACAAACAAACAATAAACAAACAAGAGGTGAAAGTAGACACATTGCTTGCAAGGGAGAAAAATTTTATAGGAAGCTGGCAAAAAAAATACCAAAATTCAATATATGAAATCATCAAATTCTTATTTAAAACTTTTAAGTGCAGGTAAATTTGTACCAACTCAACTTAAATTGCCCTCCAATAAGTTCAGTACCTGAGAAGACAACAGCAATCAATCACACCAAGAAATAATAAGCTGGTGAGATGGCTCAGCAGGCAAAGATTACCACCAAGCCCAAAGATCCAAGTCCATCCCAGGGCCTCATATGGTTGAAGTAGAGAACTGACTTCTGGAAGTTGTCCTCTGACCTGGGCACCCATGTGCCACCCTTCAATATAAATGGAACAAAAAAAATTAAAGAAATATTATAGATGGGTTTTTAATAATTTTACTCATTATGACTAATCTTTGAAATAATTAGTATATCCTTGGGTGTGTCTTTAAATATATAAAAGATGTTAGAGTAGCATTGCCTTCAAACAATTCCACACACATTTAGTCACCAGACAAATGATTATAAAACATGCTTTTAAAGTTCTATTATTCTATTTGAAAAAAAAAGTAACCCTGTACTTAAAGGAATTATACATTTATGCATTCCTCTTTTTAAAGTCCTGTGAATAAATAACACTGTATAATTAAAAAAATTAAAAACTAATGTTCTGGTACAGTGCCAGAGCAACAGAGATGAAGTTGGGGTGTGAACTGCTCAGCTGCAGGGCTGCTGTGCTGCCCAGCACACAGCTGGATGGTGCAGGAAACCTGGCTATGCGTGTGCCATTCAGTTCTGCCTCTGATAGAAATCAAAGCAAGAAGGATCCAGTTGGGGCTGTGACAGCCATTTAATCAGCCACTGTATGAGAAGCATGACATGCCTATTGACTTTTCCCAGAAGGCCCTGGTTTTGTAAAGAGCCCAGTAAGGCATATCCACCTCACTGTGAGCAAAGGTTAAGCCAGTGACCTTCTCTCTGAGAACCCAGGCTGTTACTGACTCAAGCATCCTTGATGCTCTTTCAGAAGCTGGAGGTTCAGTGGCAGTCACCACAGGCAATAGGAAAGACCTTCACACTGTCAGCATTAGAAGGTAACACAGCCAGGGTTGAAAGCTTTGGGTTGTTAGTTCTGAGCTACTCAAATGTCCTTTGTAATTAGCAATTAGATCACCTTTGGTCTCAAAAGAATGTGCCTGGGAAAAAAAGCCAGGACACCCTCCAGGCAGATTCTGGACCCCAGGAAACTACTTAGAAGAAATTTAAAACTATCTTGCTATGATTCATGAGTCTTGATTCCTTTTTTCTTCCTTTGGAGTGATGAATTGTTTTTAAAAAAGGGTCCTGATGTCAGGGACACTAGCTCACCAGCCAAGTGTGAGTTTGGTTTCTGGGTGGGAGCCGTTAAATTGTGCCCAGGGCTTGGGGACTATCAGTTAAAGTGTCTTGGCAATTAAGTTGTCTGTGGCTTTGTGGAAGGGTCTGCCCACTAAAGACAGATGCTGTGAGGACTCCCCACAGTCTCCATCTGGGCTGTGAAGCACTTGCAAGGTGCTGCCCTGTTCTTCCCTGAGACAAGATATCTACCCATGGCCCCATGTCTCTGATGGGTGTTCAGACGAACCAGACAGATTCTGTCTTAACTCACAAGGGGACTGAATCAGTTCAGTCTCTCCTCAGAGACACTTAGCATCTGGGAATTATAAATTATACTACCCCTTGATAGGAAGGTACACACACTCACACAACATAACTAGGTTCCCCTGCAGACCTTTCCTCTTGTTGTATGACAAAACAATGTGCTTAAACATTCAACTCAGGGAAGTCAAGTGAATATTTAGACCCACTGTTGGACCTGCCACTTCAGTGAATGCTTTATAACACTCCAACTGCTCTCAGGGCTGGAAGCTTAAATGCTCAGGCACCAAGGCCTTGGTGGAGAAGGTGAGGGTGGAGATGCAGAAAATGCTGAGAATAGGGTCCCGAATACTAAATATTTTAATGTTATCACACTTAGAAAACTTTCTGTGCACCATGTCACTAAAGCATGCTAATATGTTCTGAAAACTGGAAGTCCCAATTACACAGCCAAGTGGTGATGTGGGAAGGCTCTAGAATCAGGGATGGCTTGGAAGTCTACAAAGGAGCAGTCATAGCAATCCCCACCCCTAATCAATGTTTTCAAATCAGTACCCCATTGTGGGGAACTGTGGGAGTCCAGCTCCTACCTTTCCCACATTTTCTAGGGTTCTTAGGAGGAGGAGAGGGGGATAAGAAATTATTAGACAGAAAGAGAGACCTAGCTGATGAGAAGAAAGACAGAAACAGAGGATAGCTTCGGGGAGGGCCTGGATCAATACCCAACAGCCTCATCCTTCATTGAAAAGGGCTTTTAATAACATGCCAAGGGAAGAGGCAAAAAACCTCCCCCTTTCAAGATCAAAGCACACCACACAGCCAAGTGTAGACCCTTCCAAACACCTGGTAACCACGCCCGTGGTCAAATCATCTCCTTATACAGCCCTGCTGGGTAAAGCCAGCTCAGATTCTCTGATCCTGAGTAAGTTCTCACTAGATAGCCTCTGTGGACCACCACACCCCATCCCACACAGCAACCAGGAAATAACTACTAGAGTAAGTAACTCACAGAGTCTGGCTGGTGGGCAAGAGGAAGGGAGGGAGGCAATTAAAACACTCCCTGCAGATAGGGGGTTGATTAAACTTGGATGTGAGCAGTGGGGCCTGAGTCTGCTTTTCCCTATGTCCTAGTTGCTGTGACAAAAACAGCCGGATCAAAAACAATATAGAGAAGAAAGGGTCAATTTGGTTTACAATTCCATGTTAAAATCCATTATTGAGGGGATATCAAGGCAGAAACTCAAAGCATCACATCTGAAGTCAAGAACAGAGAGAACAAACTCATGAGTGCTTGCTTGCTTGCTCTCAGCTGGCTTGCTCCTCTCTCATACTTCTCAGGACCTCCAGCCTAGGGAATGGTGCCGCCCACAGTGGTCTGGGTCTTCCTACATCCATTAACAATCATGACAATCCCCACAGACAAGTCCGCAGGCTCACCTAACCTAGATCATCCCTCAGCAAAACTCTCTTCCCAGGTGATGCTAGGTTGCGTCAAGTTCACAAAGTTAGCCATCACAGCCCTCCTCTTCCTCCCTCCCCCATGCAGCAAACAGGCTCTCCTTCCAAACAGGAGAAGGATGAAACTTCCTTCTTTGAAATTTGTATACATAGTTCTCTGAGTTGAAATTCAGAGATTAATTCAAAAGGTGTCCTGCTTTGTACGTATGTGCACACACACACATACTCACATACATATGCACACAAGCACATGTTCTTAGGCATGTTCCCTGCAGCATAACTCAGGCTCATAAAAAAAAAAAAAAACAACTTCTGAATTTTGCACAATCATAGCACCTACTTTTATTTTGAATTATTTATTTTTGTTGTTGTTGTTATTTACTATTATTAGTTGACAGAGAGGAGTCTCCCATGCATGTAGAAGTCAGCGGACAACTTTGGGGAGTAAATCATTTCCTGCTACTGTGGCTCAAGTCAGGAGGCTTCTTCTACCCACTGAGCCATCATTCTGGCCCCTGAATTGCTACTTTTATAGCAAGTGCTCTCCAAACAAACCCAAGGCTTTGTGTCTTTTATTATTGTTATTTTTGTTTTATTGTATGGATGTTTTGCCTGCATGTATATCTGTGTACTACTTGCAGAGGTCAGAAGAGGGCATCGGATCCCCTGGAAATGGAGTCACAGATGGTTGTGAGCTGCCATGGGGGTGCTGAGAATCCAATCCAGGTCCTTGGGAAAAGCAGCCATTGCTCTTAACCACTGACCTACCACTTCAGCCCCCAAGCCCATAACATCCACTCTCTGTTGTGAACCAATAGGATATCTTGCCCTCCGTTCTGCCTGCAATATCCTCAGATGCTTGCCTTAGCTCTTCCAGACAGCTGTCTGCCTCCCAGCCCTTCCCACAGAAGCTTGTGTGATTCTGAGTGTTGAGTATATTCTGTTGGTGTCGAATTAGCATGTTTCAGCATGGCAATCTGTGAGAACTGGGATGTGTAGCTGTGAAGATCCCAGGAACTGGTTAAGGCCCAATCCACACATGGATACACTGAAACTTGTTAAACCATGACAGTGGCATGCCTTGAAGAAAGAGAAATGGTCCCCAAGGTGCTGTGCAATCGGGGGTGAAGGAGCCTGTCACAAGGGCAAAAGAGAGAAGCTGCTTTCTCCCAGAAAGTGCTTCTGGAGTTCACATGCATGGGCCTTGTGAACTGACCACTCACAGTGCCTGGTGGGGCAGCCTGAAGTGGGGGAAGGGAGGTGTTCATAGTTTAGAGATTTACTGAGTCCTGTGGTCTCCAGTTAAAGTGACGATAATATGGACTCTACTTGTGTGCAGACTGTGGGAAACCTCCGTGGCAGCAGCCACCAGGGCAGGTGTTCACATATCCCAAGCATATGTGGAAATGTGTGTTGTGCTTTTCTGTCCTTAGTGATAATGTGGGGTCTGGTCTTGAGGACCATCAAGACAGCAGCAGTGAGCTACCCAGAGCTAACACCTACTGGGTTCCTGGACACATCAGTAGGTGTCCCATTGGGAAGATGGAGACTACTTCAGAGGTTACAAGTCTGACAGACATTAAGTTATGAAACTATATTAAGAGCGGGAGGAGCAAAGGATAATGATGACGATGTGAGGCGTTGCTAAGGCATTGCTAAGTCTTTGCTGGAGCCAGTTTACCCGGGACCCTGCAGTACGCAAGTCCTGTTTTACTGTGCAGAGCTGGCTGCCACCCATGCAAGAAGACATCCACTTTCACCTGCCAACACTGCAGGAGTGGCTGCAGAATCTCTTGTTCCCATGTCCCCTCTGCTGTCTTGAGTTGGAGCCCAGTTGCCCTGCCTGGCTAGAGCATGACCAGAAACAAGAGGGTTCTCACCATCTCCTGCCTGGTGTGAGACCTCAGCTGGTAAAACCTTTGTGGGAGCCCAGCTTCTTCTGAAGGTTTTCACCCCAGCAGAATAAGAACATGTGGAAAGGCCCGACAAGGGCACATGGAGATGTGAGTACTGTGGGCAGCGCCTGGCACCATACCTGGCATCTGTTTTTAAGAGGTGCCCAGCTATGATCCACGTGGCAGACCACATCAGTGTCTGCAGAGGCAGACCCAAGCAGGTGAAGGTTGAGTTCTCAGCAGACTTCTGTCGAGGAGAGGAGAAGTTTATTAGTGTATTTTAGTTTGGATGATGGAGATGCTCAGAAGCATTTGTCTGTCTTGCAGAAGATCAAGGCTGAGTTCCCAGCACTACATCCAGCACTTACAACCACCTTGACTTTCGGCCCCAGGAGACCTGATTCCTCTAGCTTCCTCAGGCTCCTGCACGTGCACATGGACATGTCCACACACAGACACACGGAAAAATAAATCTTTAAAATGTAGTTTTACAAAAACTAAATTGAATAAAATTTACACACATTTCTTAATGAAGTGTCTTTTACAGAAGAAAACCCTCATACCTTTGCAAAACCTGTATTATTCTACAGAGGATTTCCATAACATCTTTTCTATGCTTCTAACAGATATAACTCAGGGTGTGGTGCATTTTATGGATAGAAAACTAAGACTTGAGAAAGTTCAAGGACTTGGGTATTGCTCAAGCAGCTCAAGTATTGCTCAAGGAGCACCTGCCTGGCATGTAGAAGGTCTGGAGTTTCATCCCCAGCACTACAGAAAAGCCTGATTTTCTGGCAGTGGTGGCACATGGCTGGCACACGCTGTAATGCCAGCACTGGTCAAGAGGATCTTGAATTTAAGGCCAGCCTGGGCTTTAGGACGTGTGTGTGTGTGTGTGTGTGTGTGTGTGTGTGTATGGAGAGAGAGAGAGAGAGAGAGAGAGAGAGAGAGAGAGAGAGAGAGAGAGAGAGAGAGAGGAGAGAGGTGTAGCATGAATCTTAAAGAGTCTTATTAATAAAAACAAACCCAGAGCCAGGTTTTGGGGTGAATGCTGGAAAATCAGGGAAGCAGAACAAGCCACAGCTTCCTCACCTTACCAATTCCTCAGCTGATCCTGTTTCCTCAAACTGGAAGCCTCTGAGTCCTCATCCAAATGGATCTTAGCTGAACTGCTGCTCAAAAGCTTAACCGGGCTCTAGTTCCTGGTCCTCACACCTTATATACCTTTCTGCTTCCTGCCATTACCTGGGATTAAAGGCGTGAGTCACCATGCCTCACTGTTTCCACTGTGGCCTTGAACTCACAGAGATCCGCATGGATCTCTGCTTTTGGAATGCTAAGATTAAAGGTGTGTGTGCCACCATTTTCTGGCCTCTATATCTAGTGGCTGTTCTGTTCTCTGACCCCAGATAAGTTTATTAGGATGCACAATATATTGGGGAACACAATATCACCACATTGAGAGAGGGAGGGAGAGAGATATAGGGGAGACACGCACATTTAAAGTACATGCCTGAGGTAGACAACAATAATGTGACAGTGGCAGGGTTTTAAAGTGGCCCACACTCTCTGGTCACAGCTCTCACCTTCATGAGTGTCTCTGAGGTCCTCAATGCGTCTGCAAACAGAAGCAGCAACAAGTGGAGAAGGGTGCGGTGGCCATCAGCCCTCAGGTGCTAAGAAGGGTGAATGGAGCCTCACATCCCAACACTGCCTTGTGTGAACTGGCCAACATTGAACCCTGTGATCAACTGCTGTTGCCACACTGTCTTAAAAATATCCATACACGTCACGAAAATTAACTTTCAAATTTTAAGAAAAAATACCAAAGAAGACTTCATAACGAAGGAGCCTGTTCTCTCTGTGGGAAATTCTTTACTTTTTATTAGCTAAATCCAGAGAAGAAAGGTTTTATCTTTAAGATAAATTTCACTCAAAGATATCTTTATTGGTGACTATGGATTTTGCATACAACTTTAATAAGGGAGGCATGAAATTTCACCAATCACTCCCTATATCTAAGGAGGCTCCTTGAGGAAACAGACTCTGCTCCTTACCACTAGATGGCGCCACAACCACATAATCACAGGCAGGAGTCTCCCTGGAGGAAAGGATTTACCCTCCTGGGCTGAATCGTCTGTGGTTCTGGAGGGTAAGGGATGCAGCCTTTCTCCTTCCAAGGCTAGGACTTGGTTTTTCACCCTTTGCTATGAACAAAGCACGTACATCGTTACTTATGAAAGCTCATGTTTAATTGTATTGAGATAACACTAGCCTCCCAGAAGTAAGTTCACACCAATTGCTGCATTGAAGCTGGGAGTGAGGCGGAGGGCTGTGAGCTGACTCCTCTTGCTAGCGGAAAGAGGAAGAAACTGAGGGTCCAAGTTAACCCATCCCAGTTCACAGAGGCAGTAGTTAACACAACCTAGATCCCACTTAAGTGAATTGGATCTTTTGACCACCATCCCTGCTTCCAATCTACTCAGCTGCTGGGAAAGCCTGCAAAGACATAAGATGGCCCTTGTCACCTGGGGCTGTCAGTGTCCCTTGCTGATTCCTAGGCTTGTCATAGCTCTAAACATCTAAATAAGTCCATCACGCCTAATTAGTAAGTTTACACAGGAAAGAAAAATGTGTGCACGTGACTTACTAACCATATATTCTGACTTCTAAGCAAATTCAAGGCTCTGAACATAAATGGAATGATGCACAGTGCACCTAACCATGAGCCACTGCTGTAGAAATGCAGAGAAATGAACCCACCCATAAAAGAAGCCACAGGTTCCGGGCATGGTTTCAGCCCTGCATGACTACTGGGCTATGGTTTAACACACACACACACACACACACACACACACACACATATATATATATATATGGCTACAAAAGATTCCTAAGCCTCATTCAGTATCCTATTAATGTTAACACTAGTCTGGTTATTTAATAAAACAAGAATGAACTATGATGACCTTATTAGGAACCAATATATGTAGCTTCAAGTGTAGAGTAAAAGTTGATTTTTATTTTTATAGAACTCTAAATGTTTTATTTAAATCAAAAGTATATTAACTTTAGGTTTCTACAAGTGGATTTCTTGCTGGGCAGCAGTGGCACATGCCGTTAATCCCAGCACTCGGGAGGCAGAGCCAGGCGGATCTCTGTGAGTTCAAGGCCAGCCTGGTCTACAGAGCGAGATCCAGGATAGGCACCAGAACTATACAGAGAAACCCTGTCTCAAAAAACAAAAAACAAACAAACAAAAATTGATTTCTTATCTCTGCCTGTGGAAAGGTTTTAAAGCACTTGTTACGTCTTCCAAGAAAAATAAGCAACCCCATCCCTATACTTTAGTTTCCTATTAATGCCTCAGGATCACTAGAGAATAGACAGTCAGACAGTCAGATGGTCAGATGGTCAGATGGTCAGATGGTCAGACGGTCAGGTGGTCAGGGTCAGGAAAGTACATAGCAAGCTGGAACAGCTTGTGCCCCAAACTGAGACATCCACGGCTGGCAGAGCCCTGCGAAAGGACACAGGACCAATATAAATATCACATAACTGCAATTTATTGAAACATTCAGTATATAAAATTTATAATTCACTAATGTTATTGACAGGAGGAAAGAGGTAGAGCCAATAAATTGAAATTCATATTTAATTATTTGATTAAATGAATACCTTGCCCTTGAAAATTGGTCAACTGGGCGTGGTGGTGCATACCTTTCATCCCAGTCCTTGGGAGGCAGAGGCAGTTGGATCTTTGTGCGTTCTAGTCCAGTGTGTTCTATATAACAAGTTCCAGGTCAGCCAATACTACATAGTGAGACCCTGTCTAAATCATCATCATCATCATCATCATCATCATCATCATCATCATCACCATCATCCAATAAAAAGAGTTGAACAATAAAAGCTACTTGGAGTGACTCATGCTGTCATCCTAGGCCTCAGAAATAGAGACAGAAAGATTGCCAAATTCAAAGCCAGCCTGGGCTACACAAGAAATTTGAGGCCAGCCTGGGCTCCTTCAAAAGATCCTGCCTCAAAAAGTATATAATAAAACTAGTCAATGAAGGAAAAGAATCATGTGAATAGTCGCCTTTAAAGATATAACTACAGGAACTGCAGTTCAGATGAGTCGAGTGAGACCAGCCGAGGGCAAAGTCTGCAGATAACTGCCATGTTGGCTTCACTGATTTTACTTTTCAGACAGAATTGTCAGTTAATGAATGTTGAAAAAATGACAGAATTAAAATTTCTACTTTATGACTCCCAGTGGGATGTCTGACTCAGCCTGAGACCATCACTCAAATACAAAACCAAGCAGCAAGCAGTTCGTGTGGGGTGACCTCCTGAGGCCTGGGATTGTACAAGGCCATGCTCCATCTCGGGACCCGCTGCTGGCACCCCTTCACCTCCATGACCAAGCTCCATGTCAGGAGCAGTGTGGCCTGGTCTCACCGCTTCATGTCCCTCCTTAGGACAATGTGTAAAAACATTTAACCTTAATCTAAAAAGAGCTCTGGATCTGGTCAGAAAGATACAAACAGAGCACAGGTTAGGTACACCAAACCCCACTCACCACGGCCCCTTAGTTGAACCTACATCCACTAGTTTCCCCCAAAGCACTAGTTCTCACCACAAGTGAAATAAGAAATGCTAGCTACATGTCCTTGCTGATGTGAATTAGTAAAATTTAACTATAGAAAATCAGCTGAACAGTTTTCCTTAACTTAAGAGAAGTTAATACATAGCCACCAATCTCGCAGCAGATTGACATACCCACCCACTGTGGTTTATGAAGTATATCGTGACTGTTGTGAAAGGAGCCTCCTCACACTAGGTTCCCAGCCTCTTAAACTGTGGCCTGGGCCTTTCTGTGTGACAAGGAACTTCAGCAGCTTCCCTGCTACCTCTCAGGCTGGCTTTGACAACCCTGACTTCCAGCATTTGTGGAAGGCAGGAGACTCAGCAACGTGTGACAGTGTCATAAGGAACAGTACCATGGGTTTGATGTGGAACTCTCTCCACACTCAGTGTTCAGCATGTCCCTCAGTATGTGTACATTTATGTAAAATGCCTGCAGTGGGAGGTATGGACTGATCTAGAATAAAAGAAACTTAAGGCACAAGTCAAAAACTGGAGCAGGCTCATGCATACACTGGATTCTGATCTGAAAACATAAATGTTAAAAGTTATTTAGTGATAATTTGAGAATTTTTAAATATTTACTGTTTTATATGGTGTTAGGGATTGCAGTTAATTGGCTAGCAGTAATGGTAAGGTTGGGGGTATATAGAACAATATCATTTTATTTGTTTTATTTTTGATGGGCACTGAATATTAAAGAATAAAAAATAAAAATAGTGAACAATATTTATGAGTTTGAATTTACTGTTTGGATTTTTTAGAATAAAAGTTAACATATACAAAATGCAAAAGTCTTAAAATTAGTTAAATGAGACATACTTAAATCCTGGCCAGTGTCTCCCTGGTGAGAGGACATTGGGAGAAAAAAACATACCAGAGGCAAAGTCATTCTTCAGGTTTATATCAAGAATGTATGTGGTAGGGTTAGAGATATAGAGTGCTTGCTTAGCACATGCAAGGCCCTGAGTTCAGTCTCTAGTGATAGATGATGGATATAGACAGACAGATGATAGATAGATAGATAGATAGATAGATAGATAGATAGATAGATAGATAGATAGACAGGTAGACAGACAGAGATTAATTGGATGAGAAATGCCCTCCGTAGGCTAATGCATTTAAACTCTTGGTTCCCAGTTGGTGGGGCTGTTTGAGGAGGTTGTGGAACCTTTAGGAGGTGCAGCCTTGCTGGAAGAAGTGCCTCAGTGTGTGGTGGTATTGTGTTCCCCAAAATATTGTGCACACTAATAAATGTATCTGGGGTCAGAGAACAGAACAGCCACAATATTAAATATAGAGGATAGGCAGTGGTAGCACACGCCTTTAATCCTAGCATTCCAGAGGCAGAGATCTACCTGGATCTCTGTGTGTTCAAGGATACAGCCAAGCATGGTGGCTCACGCTTTTAATCCCAGAAAGTGAGCCTTTATCCCAGGGAGTGATGGCAGAAAGCAGAAAGGTATATAAGGTGTGAGGACCAGAAACTAGAAGCTTTTAGCTGGTTAAGCTTTCAGGCTTTTAGCAGCACAGTTCAGCTGAGATCCATTTGGATAAGAACTCAGAGGCTTCCAGTCTGAGGAAACAAGATCAACTGAGGAATTGGCGAGGTGAGGAAGCTGTGGCTTGTTCTGCTTCTCTGATCTTCCAGCATTCACCCCAATACTTTGCTCCAGGTTTGTTTTTATTAATAAGACTTTTTAAGATTCCTGCTACATCAGTGAAGATGGCTTTGAGAGTTCATAGCCTCCGTTATTTCCTGTTCTTGCTCTCTTCTTCCTGTGTGTAGTTGAGAGGTTGAAGTGGTCTCTTAGCTTCTTGCTCTAGCTTCCTGCCACCATACCTTTCCCACCATTATGAACACACAGTCTTCAAAACCATAAGCCAAAATAAACTATTTATAAGTTGCTTTGGGTTATGACATTTTATCATAACAACAGAATAGCAACTAAGATAAACAGATAAGAGATAAATAGCTTGACATATGACAGGTATATAGAGAGATGATATATAAATAGATATAGAGATAGATAGATAGATAGATAGACAGACAGACAGATAGATTATAACATATTTGAATGAGTTTAACATGTATGGAAAGCCAGATTTTTAACTGAGTGTACTACTTTTGTATCATCATCAATACCTAGAGGAAAGACTTATCTTGGTTTACAGTGTCAGAGGGTTCAATCTATTTTTTGCTTGGCCCCACAAGCTCAGGCAAAATGTTATACATAATGGTGGCAGGAGCATGGGGAGGAAGAGCCTGTTCATCTCCTGGTGGACAGGAAACATAGTGAAGACAAAATGAGGCACCCCTCCCCCAAGGAGCTGCTTCCAGAGATTTAGTTCCTCCGACTGAATCCCTAATGGCCGACTGAATCCCTAATGGCTAAGAAGCCACATACAAAGACAGCTGAGGAGCAGGGTTTTTGCCTGGGCCCTGTGGTGAGCTCCCTAAGGGCCATGCCCAAGTGTCTATGCTGCATCGCAACTCTGCCCACAGGAGAGGCTAGCCTGGTGAGAGAAGAGGTACAGTTGCAGCTGTAGGTGTGGGTACAGCTGCAGGTGTAGGTGCAGCTGCAAGTATGGATGCATCTGCAGTGTGTGTGCAGCTGCAGGTGTGGGTGCAGCTGCAGGTGTGGGTGCAGCTGCAGGTGTGGGTGCAGCTGCAAGTATGGATGCAGCTGCAGTGTGTGTGTGCAGCTGTAGGTATGGGTACAGCTGTAGGTATGGGTCCAACTGCAGGTGTAGGTGCAGCTGTAGGTATGGGTGCAACTGCAGGTGTGGGTGCAGCTGCAGGTGTGTGCAACTGCAGGTGTGGGTGCAACTGTAGGTGTGTGTGCAGCTGCAAGTGTGGATGCAGCTGCAGTGTGTGTGTGCAGCTGTAGGTATGGGTACAGCTGTAGGTGTGGATGCAGCTGCAGGTGTGGGTGCAGCTGTAGGTGTGTGTGCAGTGCAGATGTGGGTGCAGCTGTAGGTGTGTGTGCAGCACAAGTGTGTGTGCAGCTATAGGTATGTGTGCAGCTGTAGGTGTGGGTGCAGCTGTAGGTATGGGTGCAGCTGTAGGTGTGGGTGCAGCTGCAGGTGTGGGTGCAGTTGCAGGTGTGGGTGCAACTGTAGGTGTGGGTGCAGCTGCAGGTGGGCTTGATTTGGTCGTGGATGTCTGGAAGACTGTCCACAAGGTGGGAAGCAGGTCACTTCAAAAGGGTCAGAGATTGGAAAAGGGCCCAGGGCTGTTGTTCTGCTTAGAGACCCAGCAGAGCATGATCTCAGCCTTGTGAGATTTCTCTTAGACGTATTTTTCTCTTAAAAAAAAAAAAATCTCATCAGAGTTCCATCAAAGATGATTCAGGTGTTAAAACATTTTCCCCCAAATAACTGTACTCCATCTACTGACAGTCATTTTGGGGTCCAGGCTGTTGAAATCTCAGAAAGCTATTACAGTAAAGACAGGCTCAGAACTCAGAGAAGAGGGATAGAAATACGACACAAATTGTAATGATTTTTATACAGGAAAATTACAGGAAGGTTCATTTGATCTGGGGGTCCTAGAGCCCATTGTGTTCAAGAGTTAAAGCCTCAACAGAAAGACACTGTGCAAGAGCATGGAAACAGTTTTGCTGTTCCTTATTCATTTGCATTGCAAGAGATGGTGTGAATGTACTCTTAAAATTCACTATTGACTTGGTTCTCAGAACTGTGTGTGTTGTTTTTGTCCTGGAGAATGATTTTAATTTTATTTTTAACTTACGCACAAAACCAAAATTGTACATATTACAGGGAATCATGGGATGTTTGAATACATGGATACATTCATTTTAACATGCAATTCCTCAATATTCACATGGTTTCTTCTGATGATGATGATGATGAAAAAGAAGAAGAAGAAGAAGAAGAAGAAGAAGAAGAAGAAGAAGAAGAAGAAGAAGAAATTCCAAATCCCTTCTACTCCAGGAAATAGACAGTCCACAGCTTCTTTCTGTGATCACCTTACTTATTGTGTCCTAGCACCCAAGTCTTCCTACCCCTATCTATCTGCAATTTCATTTCCATGCTAGACTCCCTGCCTCTGGTTGAGCATCATTCTTCTCTCAACTTCTATGAGGCCAAGAATTCTATCCCCTATACATGAGTGACATCATATGGTACCTGTCTTTCCATGCTCGGCTCATTTTACTTAACTTAATTACCTCCAGTTCTATCCATGTTCTCATAAATAGCATGAGTTCCTTCTTTTATGCCCGTATAGTGTTCCATTGTGTATACATACCACATCTTATTTGTGGTTGGTTAGACACTGTATTGTTTCCATTTCTTGGCTATTGTGAATAGAGCCACAATAAATACGGGGTGAGGGGGAATATTTCTTCAGCATCCTGACTTTACTTCTTTTGATCACATAGTGGGAAGATGGCTGGACCATATAGCAGATCTACTCTTTTTTTTTTTTTTTTTTTTTTTTTTGAGGAGAACCCATACTGTTTTCCAGAATGGCTGTGTTGATGTACACTTTCACCAAGAGTGTGCAAGGGTTCCCTTTTTTTCTACTGCCTCACAACATTAGTTATCTCATTGTGCTTTGATTTACACTACTCTGGTGGTTGATAATGTTGGGTATCTTTTCATATACCTATTGTCTTTTTGTGAGCTATCCTTTGAAGGAAGAATTTAGGCATTTGAGTTTATGAGTTTATTGTCTGTTTTGGGACTGGGTTATTGTTACTTGCTGTTGCATTTAGAGTTCCATGCCTATTCTGGATATCACCCCCTTTCAGATACATAGCTCACAAACACTTTCTCCAGTTCTGTAGCTCAGGATGTCATGCTGCGGAAGCTTTTCAGTTAAATGCAATCCTGTTTGCCTTTCTTTGATTTTTGTTTACTATGCTTTAAGGGAAAACAAAAACAAAAGCCTCCTTCCTGAAGTATTTTGTGTTTTCTTCCACAGTTTCATTGTTCCAGGTCTCACATTTTGATCTTTTTAAAGTTGAGTTTTGTAACTGATGAGAGAGGAGAGTGAAGCTTCCTTTTGTGTGTGGATATAAATTTTTCCTGGCATTATTTGTTGGAAACGTGGCCTTTTTTCTGATGTATGCTTTTAGGGTCTTTGTAGAAAGCCAGCTGGCTATAGGTAGTACAGGTGTACTCCACTCTCCAGTTCACTCCACTGATCTACTTACCCATCTTTACACCAGTGGCATGTTGTCTGGATGGCTACAGCTTTTTAAACAATATTACAGCCAACTATGGATAAAATAAGATTTCCCTCTGTGAGGCAAATGTCTTCTTCATTTAACGCCTTGGGTCATCAAAACCCTCTTAAAGAGCAGCCATGTTCTTGCCAGACATCTCACAACAGCAAGGGCAGAGAAGACAGGAGAATTCGTAGAGAGTCACATGACCCACTGGCTGCGGCTGGCTGCAGCTCCCACAGTGGACTCAGGATCATGTGGGTGAAGCAAAGCTGCAGACTCTATGGAGCTCCACCTTGTGTCGATCAGGCTATTAGAAGATGCTTCCTGCTAGGCAGTAATGGCCTTTAATCCCAGCACTTGGGAGGCAGAGGCTGGTGGATCTCTGTGAGTTGAGGCTAGCCTTGTCTACAGAGTGAGTTCTAGGACAGCCAGTGCTACACAGAGAAACCCTGCCTTGGGGGAAAAATGTAGAAGATGCTTCCTTTTTTACAGCAAAATTCCTGAGGGTGGAGAAAAGGTCCCAAACCAGTGGCAAGCTCAGGAAGACAGTAAGTGCCCTTTGCTGGCACTGTGGGAAACACCCTCACATTTGCCAAAGGAAAGAAGTTCCCCTCAAAAGGTGGTTACTAAAAGCTCATTGAACCCACAGAGAACATTTTTATAATTTTTATAATTTGAGCCACTTCTTGGAAGTGGCTCAATAGAGAGGCTGGTGGCACTGGCTGCTGTTTAGGGAAATGCAATAAATAGATACACCTTGAGAGGCTAGGGAGGGGAAATTCAGAAAGCTTCCCAGCATTGAACCTGTCTCTGCAGGGGTGTGTGTGTGTGTGTGTGTGTGTGTGTGTGTGTGTGTGTGTACATGAGCATTTGTGAGTTTGGGGGTTTGGGTACTGTCTAAGAGTACTTGTTCCCCCACCAGCCTTCTGGGGAATGAAGAATGGAGGCAGGGCCACAGTCTGCCTAGAGAGCCCACATCATAAGTCAGTTCCAGGCTGCCTCTTCCCAAAGGCTCCAGAGTACTGAGGTCAAATTTGCCCTGGATGGAGTCTCACTGCCTCCTGCTCAGGCCAAACTGCCCACTAATTGGTTGTGTCACACGGTGTCTGTTTATTATTACAGCACAGGCTTCCTTCATTCTAAGACCAGGTTAGACCACTGGCCCAACCAGCAGGTACCTTCTCAGCCAAAAGCCAGGGCCGATTGGACTTTTCCTTTCATTAACCAATGTAATATTAAGTTGCTGTAGTAATCAGAAAGGGTCCCTAGGTCAGCCCAATTTCAACAAATTCGTCTCTAACACTGGAGACAATGATTTGGCGGGGGATGGACCCACCCCCTTATTTCTTCTAGGCCAGAAATTTTGACTCTCTAGTCAGTTGACCTCAGTAAACGATTCTGACAAACTGAAGCCAGAACTGTACCACTCTGTGCCACAGCCATGACCTTATGTGTTGCTAAGCCTCCAAGGTGCCTCAGGCAAACGCATCTGGAGAACTAGGTACGCTGCTGGTTAGCCGGGATCTGGAGCAGACAGGGAAGCCCAGAGCCTCACAGCTAGGAAAGCCTGTAGTGTCTGTCCTTCAGCAGCAAAACAGAGGGAGGGAGGAAGGGATGGATGGATGGAGGGAGGGAGGGAGGGAGGGAGGGAGGGAGGGAGGGAGGGAGGGAGGGAGGGATAGTGTCTGGCAAAGACATCAGGGGTTGTTGTTGTTGTTTTAGGTTCTTCCGGGAGTGCCCAGGAAGGCCTTCACTGCTGACTCTCGCACTAGGTCCCCCAGTCTACCTGGCAAACAAGTCAAGCAGGGCCCCAGACTCTTCCAGCATCTGAAAAGCAAGCTTCTTTGGGCAGACTTCTAAGATTTCCAGCTCAGCATGCAGATCCACACAAGGATCTGGTGGCTTTCCAGCACAGCAGCCCGCTGCCTTCTGGCGTTCATGGTCCCCGGTCTCCAGACAACTTTCTTTCCAATATCTACACCTTTTCTTAAGGCCCTGTCCGTATCACACCTAAGATCCTCACTGGGAACTTATGCGCAGGACAATTGCTCTCAATTCCCGGCCTGAGATAAGGCTGAGTTAAGGCCCCAGACACACAAAAGGACCAATGCCTGGAGCAGAGAGCTCCCTGGCCTAACCTTAGGAACTGAAATCTGAAAAACCCTGGGTCCTCGTCCTTGGGACTACTGTAGGCCACGAAGGACTCTGAACTCAAAAGGACCTAGGTACCCTGGGAGAGTTACTGGGACTGCATGTCTAGGTGTCCCAGGGAGGGGCCGAAAACTGACCCGAGGGCGGGGACATGGGCTTCACTCCTCCAAGGCCAGCAGGGGAGGAGACTCACCACCTCTGATACTCTCCTCCAGTGCTCCCCACGCCCCAATGGCATTTAAAGGGCCTAGGGCAGGAGGGTGGGGGCAGCCTCGCTGGATGAATGGAGCGCCCATGAGCTTCGGTGCGGAACCACCTGCACCGGCCCAGGCCGGAGAACTGGACATGGCTGGGTTCTGCGATGGCCTGGGTTCCTGCTCCGTCCCGCACGGCCTGACTCGGGCCGTCGCTCATCCCCCGGGGTACGGTCGAGCGGATCTGGCCTCTGGTCGGCGCCTGTGGGTGAACTCGACTTCGCTCAGCCCCGCGTCCTATGCGGCGGGACCGGGACCCGCTCCATCCTACTCTGCAGCAGCCCTCGCTGCCCCGGGCTCGCTCCTTGGCGCTGCAGGCGGCCTGGCGGGCGCCGATCTCGCGTGGCTGAGTCTGTCGGGTCAGCAGGAGCTGCTGAGGTTGGTACGGCCACCCTATTCCTACTCTGCGCTCATCGCCATGGCCATCCAGAGCGCGCCGCTGCGCAAGCTGACGCTCAGCCAGATCTACCAGTACGTGGCCAGCAACTTCCCCTTCTACAAGCGCAGCAAGGCGGGCTGGCAGAACTCCATCCGCCACAACCTGTCGCTCAATGACTGCTTCAAGAAGGTGCCCCGAGATGAGAACGACCCAGGTAACTGGCAGCACGCGCGCCCCGTCCAGGACCCGTGATCCAGGCGTCTGGTGGGGTGGCTGGGGTGGAAGCGACTGGGTGAACTGAGGAGAGATGTCTTAGGCCTTAGCTTCCAGTCCAGTGCTCCCAGGGCTCTGCGCATTTGCTTGAAGCCTAGAAAGCTAGCCGACTGGGTGACCTGGGGAGTTTAACATCGCTGGGCCTGGACACACCTCCCTGTAAAATGGGAGAAATAGTGCCTACATTTTACAACCCTGGGGTGAGTTGGAGGGGGGTGGTGATGCGCTTCTGGAAAGCGTTGGATCCTTCACAGAGGTCAGGTGTGGTCAGCTCTGCTCCACCGGCTGAGCCCAGACCGTTCAGATTCTCTTGAGCCATCTCTCCAACCTCCATCTTAATGCGCTTGGGTATTCCCTCAAGGGTCCATGACTGGGTCTTTCTGGAGCACCCAAATTCTTGCAGTAATGACTGTGAAGGCCCATTCCCGACACAAAGTGCCAACTCAAGGCTTGGGATGAGGAGGGTCCAGGACTATCTCCAGGGACCAATGGGGTCAACACCGGGCTTTCTGAACCGCCCTTCTCCACAGGTAAAGGCAATTACTGGACGCTGGACCCAAACTGTGAGAAGATGTTTGACAATGGGAACTTCCGAAGGAAGAGGAGGCGGAGAGGAGAGACCAGTGTGGCCACTGTGCCTGGAGCTAACAGCTCAGAGGGAGCCACCCTGGATCCCCGTGGCGCAGCTTCCCAAGACACGCAGACCTCACAATCCCTGCCTATGCCTGAGGCTGCCCCCTGCCTCTCGGGCTTCTCCACCGCCATGGGTGCCCTGGCTGGCGGCTTAGGCACCCTCCCTGAGGGCCTGGTCCGTGACTTTTCTTCCCGAAGGCCACCATCCGCGGCTGCCCACAGTCCTCAGATCCCTAACACCACCCCGGGCTTTGCCGCCGGCCATCAAACGATAGCTACTGGCGTTAGGGTGGGTCATCTTGTCTACAGTCGGGAAGGGACTGAAGTTTGAAGGAACGCTGGAGACTGGCCAGGTGCTCTGTTCCAACATAGAGCTGAGTCCCTGAATTCATCCTTCCTGGGGGCGCCATGGGTGCTGCACAGGGGCAGAACTGAGGCAGGTGCAGCTTGCTGTGAAGCCCTCACCCAGGGGAATAGCCACTCTCGGGCTTCCGGGGCTCTGCCTGGAGATCCAGTCCTGGGCTCTATGACAGAGCGCCCCAGAGAGAGGTCTGAAAACCTTAAAGGGGTGACAGGTTGGAACTCTACTCCAGCCTTTCATAATGAAGCCAGAGAGATGTCTTGGAGCTGGTCAGAGGAGGGGAGGAAGCTAGGATGAAAGAGAATCCAGAGGGCCATCTGTGACTGGCCTCCATCTCTGGTCCACCTGTTTTAGGGCAGCTAGAGAATGGGGTGGGGTACAGTAGCCCCGAGATGAGGCTGCAAGTTGAGGGGAGTCAGGACTCTTGGGCTTACATAGAAAGAGGGACTTTCCAAATTTGGGAGACTGGGAAAAGCTGTTTCAGCAGGAAGGAGTCCCTGGGGACACCAGCTCCCTCCCCGGCCACTCTGCTTCTGGCATTATTAGGGCCCCTGTTATCGAACCTCACTGTCCCCAGACCACAGGACCCACGCCTGACAGCTAGGAATCGGTGGACAGCTTTGGGTTTGCCTTATCACCACACACACTCACTAAGGCTCACCTAGGGCAGGTGGGTGGCCACACCTGTTTTGGTTTCTCTCTGCTCCTGCCTCCTCCCCTCCTGGGGCTGTCCCCAGGCAAGCAGGATCCTGAGAACTACCTCCCTTGTGAATTGAACTCCCTGGCCTCAGTCCTATTTATATTTACGGTGACTGGACAAGGCGCTCAGAATCACTAAGAAATGGAATTTGGACTTCTGTGCTTCTGGAGATCCCTGAGGTCCCAGCTAGCCATCATGAGTCTTTGTGTTATTCGGCATTCTCTGGGGACATGGACACGGGAGGCAGGGGGTTTGCACGAGCGCGTGTGCACACACACACACACACACACACACACACACACACACACACACCACTCCAGGACCATTAGGAGAGGTACTTTCCCTGGAAGACAGCAAGAGGGAACTCTTAACCCAGATCAAGCTAGCTAGGCCTTTAGTGTGTCCAGCCCCACATGCACCAACATGACTGGTTTGCCTGGGTTCACCTCAAATCTGCCTGCTGGGCCAAGGCTGCCACTGCTCTGCAAATGAGAGCAATGGTCTTCTGAACCTGCAGAGAGCCTGGTGAGGATGGAGTGGGGAGCAGGAGCCCTAGCTCTTGGTTGCTGGGTTCTCTTCCTACCTGTGTGCTCTGTGGTATCTCAGTCACTGCCATGAGAAGGTGATCTGTGTGCTAGCTGGGTGGCCATGGTGTTACTCAACCAAGCTTAGAGCCAACCCATACTTTCTCTCCAAATGTAATGCAATTTTTAAAATTCAGGGAAAAATTAATTATTTAGAATATAAATAAAAGGGTCATGGGTCTTTGGGCCTATTTAATAGAATAACATGCTAAAAAAAAAAAAAGAGTGTGTGTTATTCAATATAGGAACCTCAAGCAACCTATTACCAGCACCACACTAGGTTTGCCAGAAAATTGGGAAGAAACGATTTTAACTAGCTGTGACAACAAGAAGTACATTGCAACTTGACAATCAGCAGGGCTTCCACAAAATTGTGTGCCATATACATGCTGCTGAGGGACATCATGGCTGTGTGACAGCTGCTAGTCATGGAAGTTGTGTTTATTTTTTGCTTCTGATACTGGATTTTCTATTAAAATTAAGAAAGGGAAAACTATTTTTCAATGTTTTGTTTGCCTGAAAGTCAGTTTTGGTTGTTTAAAGGCACTAATAAGTAATGAATGGTATATCAAACAGATGAGCTCTCTTTGATGAAAACATAATTAAAAATATTCCAGTAGGGTGTGGTTGCAATGGATGTAATTCCAGCATTTAAGAGGCAGAGACAGAAAATCAAGTTTCAAGGCCAGCCTTAGCTACATAGTGAGTCTGAGGTAAGCTGGGGCCTCATCAGACCCTGTGACAAAAGACTGTCTCTGTCTCTCTGTCTCTGTCTCTGTCTCTGTCTCTCTCTCTCTCACACACACACACACACACGCACACGCACACGCACACGCACACGCACGCGCGCACGCATATACACACATCCAGCCATACAGGATATTTGAAAAGTAATAATGTCAAAATTCCAACAGAACCTATCCTTTCGCCAAGGCAGTCCATGTGTCTGGGTGAATATTTGGAGGGGAGGCATACCAAAACGCAGTTGACAGGTGTTGGTGCAGTCAGCTTCAGAGACATCACAAACGAGTGTCTTCCTAGAGGGAAGAGTCTGCTGATGGCAAAACAAGTCACCAAACAAAGCAGACTGGGTGAACTTGACCTTCTCTCTCAAACCACATGTGGATAGACCGGGGGACACTGGACCCCATCATGGTACTTATGCCCCAGTTTCCCCCCATTCCCTCTCTTTATTGCCTTTGAAGTTGTGGTGAAACTTACAGAAAATGCCAAATGATTAAGGTAACTGTGAGCCTACAGCACAGACGCCGTGGGCTCTTGGTGGGGTCCTGCTGGACACCCAGCTCCTCATCTGAGTAGACAACTCAGTGGAGCTGAGCATTTCAGATATGGAAACAAGTTCCAAGTGTCAGAGGGACATGCCAATTCAGAATGCCTGTACATTGGGTAATTCAGAGTTCTGACCATTGTCAATTAAGTCATAATAATCTATGGGTTTTAAAATCCAAAGAGCATACTGATAACATGAGTCATAATCTCCCTGGATATCGACTGGTCACTGAGTGAGGAAGAATTCCCAGGATAGAAAGGATATTCCCAATGAAGACATTGATGTTCCTTCAACATGATTGTGAAAATGTAGAAGTATTTGAAACGTGAACCCTGGACTTCAAGGCATGAGCTCTAATCTCATGTGTTGATTAAACACGAGTGTGTTTATGATGATCATAATCTTTTTGTCTTGGGTCTTTCTTTCTTCCTTTCTTTTTTGAAACAAGGTCTTTCTAAGTAGCTGGAATTTGCGATCCTCTTGCCTGAATGCTGGAATTACAGCCACGCATCACCTTGCCCAGTTCTTCCAATCTTTCATTTCTTAAAGTGTGTTCTCAATAGTTGGTGTCATCTGTCACTCATAGATACAGCAACACAGTAATTAGCAGAACTCCTCAACAACACAGAATCAGGAGTTTTCCCTCAACTAGAGAACTTGTACCTGTACACACACACACACACACACACACACACACCAGAGCACTGCCCCAGCCAGAATCCTTAAGGGAAAATTCAGACATTACAGCAACTATGATGATGATAAATGTATTGATATCTTCAAATACTACTCTGAGAAGGTCATGCTTGCATTCAGGACTGGGCCAGGTGGGTGAAAATTACAGAAATGCTATAGAGTGTAACAGAAGTTGAGCCTAATAAAATGTGATTCAGTCAGTAAGTCTTTTTGGAGACCAGTTATGAATCCATCTTTGTCAATCTAGCAGAAAATGGTGCATGTTGGTTGTTGTCTACAAGAGCCTCCTCCTCCTCCTGGTTGGAACAAAGATGAAGATCAGCCACAGGACAGGCTGAACAGAGCCTATTTGGCTCCAAAATGGTTACTTTAAATACGCAAGCCCACATACCATATTGCCATGTTGTACCTGTTAAATGGACCTGGATGTGTTTCACACCCTGCTTGCTCTCCATAACCTCCATGTGGTTTAGATATGGGCATTTGTGTACCCTGGCTGGAGTGGGTCTAGTTTGTTCCCCTCTCCACAGAAGCATGTGGTAAGTTTAACCTAAGGCCTGTCCTCATGTCAGGCAACCCGTCATCTGGTGGGGACTGGAGCTGAGCTTTCTAGGGCTTCTGGGTAGCACTCCACTGAGCGTCTCTGCATTCATAAGCTGAAACGCTAAGAACCCTTTGAGTCCTGACATGTGGAGCAGCATCACTCAGGGCTATGTAGGAAGCTACTTTCATTGGCCTGCTTTATCAGTGCTGAACACAGACAACTGGAAATATCTTTGCCCTCTCTCTCCAGGAAAGCTATACTAAATTCACACAGAGAGACTCATATCCCTGCCTCAACACTGAACAAGTGAAGTCTATGCATTTGCCCTCAAGAGTTGAGAGTCCCCATTCATCTATCAGACACACTGACATCAAGGTGTTGAGAGTGTTCCTGGTGTTTAAAGTACATTGTTTCCATACATTCTCACATCTCAGCCAGGCTGTATGTTTGTTCCCATTATCCTCAACCAGCAACCTGAGGTGAGGTGGCTGGTTTCTTGGGGTCACAGCTACTACTAAGCTAAGTCAGAAGCTAACCTAGCTTCTCTGCACCCAAATTCCCTGTCTCTACTTTGTCCCTCCCTTCTCTAGAGTCTTTTCCCCGAGTCCAAGTGTGGTGATATTTTATTTGTGCTTTAATAAATAAAGCCTGCCTGGAGATCAGAGGGAAAAGGCCAGCCATTGTAAGTAAACAAAGAAGTCAGGCAGCGGTAGTACACACCCTTCATCCTATCACTTAGCAGGCAGGATCTCTGTGTGCTCAAGGCCACACTGGAAACAGAGCCAAGCGTGGTGACACATGCGTTTAATCCCAGTACCAACCATAGAGGTATGAGGTCTGTACAGACAAACAGAAAGTGACAGAGCTGGGCAGGAAGAGGAAGTGATGTAGCTGGGCTAAGAGAGCCAATGAGAGAACAGAACAGAAAAGGCATATAAACCTGAGTATACAGGAAGAAGGTCTCTTTGGAAGCTTCAGAGTTGGTGAGGTAAGGTTGGCTGGTGGCTTTCCCTATTTCCCTGATCTCTTTAAGACTTTCAACCCTATATTTTTTGTTTAATAAGACCATTTAGAAATTCATCTACATCCAAGTTAGCAACATCTCCAGTGCTCCGGCAGCTTAGGGAGTTGGTGATTGTTGAATGAATGAATGAATGAATGAATGAATGAATGAATGAATGGTGAGCACCCTTGTACCCTATACTTTCCATACACTCTTCTATCCCAAACTCAGCCCCTCTAAGTATTCTGTGATAGGGTGGAGTCCCCTCACAGAGGAATATCCTTCTACTGGACTTCAGTGACAGAGATGTGAACGAGACCTGGCCTCAGAATGCCCTGCAGCTGAACACTGTATGTTCGGGTTTGGGTGCCACTCTCAGGCACAGGTCTGGGATGGGATATAGAGCTGGGGCATATGAAATTCAAAGCTTAAGTTGACAACAAGGCCAATACAGTTTGGTCAGCTTTCGTGTGCTCCACTGCAAACACGAAAGCAGCTATCCACAAGGGTGTCTGCTCTGTCATGGAGTACTCAGGCTTTCACCCCTGCAGTCTCACCTTGGTGAGTGGCTAGATGTGCATCCCTTCCCTTGAGGCATTTTCCAGGCCACCTCCTCCTCCTCGTGCCTCTGATCCCACTCTCCTCACCCAAGATGACAGGACCAGCCTTAGCTTCCAAGCAAGCATCAAGGACTTGAAGACACTACTGGATCCCACTGCTGACCTCCTTTCACAGGCTCTGGGCTTGACTTCAATACAGGATGAGACACACATGGAATGCATGTGTGAAAGCTCAGTCGTATGCCCTCTGGAAGTGCCGGGCAGCTTGCTTGTCCCCAAGCCTTTAATGGTTCCCTAATCCATCACCCACACCCAGCCCCTCACTCCTGCACGCACCAGTGGCTGGGAGCTGCCCGAGGCACTTATTAGTGTCAACACCTGAGCCCAGCATCCTGGACCTTTGACTGAAACTCACCTGCCCAGGCTGAGACCACTTTACCCAAGGAGCCTAAGGGCAGGTCACAAGGGAAGATGGACTCAGGAGTCAGTAGGATGACTACTTTAATGAGAGGTTTTAGTTTCAGGAGTCCTGAAAATCACACACTTAACTGCTTCATTCCTTTGTATACATTCTTTTATCTGATTTCTTAAGTTTTAAGTTTAGGATGAAAAGAAGGTGTGTTATGAATTGTGTATTTTAACTGGAGGAAATAAAAAGCTATTTGGCCTGTTTTAACAATAACACAAAGAAAAAAATCTCAAAAGAAAGACAAAGAAAGAAAGAAAGAAAGAGAGAGAGAGAGAGAGAGAGAGAGAGAGAGAGAGAGAGAGAGAGAAAAAAACTTTGGCTGCTCTTTTTGCTCTTTTACTTTATTTTTTTCCTTTAGTGCCCTGGCTAATATGTTTAGTACATGAGAAAGAACTTGAACCAATGTTATGTTTTCCTGACAAAATGAGTTTCCTCTTCCTTGCAGGAGCATTCCCATTGTGGGGCTTCAAATGTGTGAGTCTGTTGGCACATACAACACTCTGTGTGCCTTCTTCTCAGGAAGAAAATGATAATGAGGTTTACAGCAGGAGAGAACCACAGATTTTCAGGTAACAAGGACTATGGATGCTTCCACGTTCTTACCTATTGAGAGGGAGCCCGCTTTGAGCTCCGATTTCACAAGGGCTCATCCACACAGCAAACTCAGCACCTCTTTGACAGCCTAATGGGGAGTCCACAGTGAAAATCGCGTTTTCCTATGCCTGAGGTCAGAATGATGAGTCCTGGCTGCGTTGTCCCATCCTGTTCCCTCACCCAGCAGGCCAGTCATGACACTGTGGACTTTAAAAAGGGAGGTGTCCAGTGCAATGTGAGTGTGTCACATGCTTTGTAGAAGTTCTTGTGAAAAAAGACTGAGTCCTCCTAAGCCTTCCTGCCTGTTCAGAGGCACAGTTTAGAGCCAGGACCTTGTACCCAGGCACATAGATCATGCCACTGGGAGGCATTAGTCAGGACTGTGTGACGTCAGAGAGACAACAAATGCCACACAGGGTGTATAGGAGCAGTAGCTTCGTGATAACTGTGCACCATAGTAATGAGTGAGTGCTACCAGCTCAGCCTTAAAAATGGCAAAGCTGTGGTTCACAGAAATTTGCTCACTTGCCTGAGGACAGAGGTACCAAAAATTTTAAAAAATAATTTATTTTTATTTTATGTGTATTGGTGTTTTGCCTGCATGTATGTCTGTGGGGGAATGCCAGATATCCCAGAACTGGAGTTGCAGGCAGTTGTGAGCTGCCGTATGGGTGCCGGAGATTGAACCTGGGTCCTCTGGAAGAGCAGCCAATGCTTTTAACCACTGAACCATCTCTCCAGCCCCCAGGGGTACCAAAATTTAAAGCCACCTTTGTCTTGCCCAAAGTCCATTGCCTCCCCCAACCCACCCCCATCCCCTGCCTCCGCTGTCTGGATTACCTTTCTAGATCATAAGTGGAAGTAGTCAGGAAAAACTATATGCTTGAATCTACTAAAACTTTACTGAAGAGAATTTAGTCTAGTGTGAGGATTCTTACAAAGACCAGCTATGATATGAGACTATGAGTACTTTATACTGGATATAAATATATAAATATATATAAATATATATAAATATATATATATTTCAACTTTAATTTAGGGGCTGGAGAGATGGCTCAGCAGTTAAGAGTACTTGTTATTCTTGTAGAGGACCCCAGTTCATTTCCTAGCATCAGAAGAAGCCAATGTCAATGCCCTCTTCCAACCTCGATGAGCACCAGACACACAAAGAGTTCACATATATACATGCAGGCAAAACACTTACACACATAAGATAAATAAATCCTTTAAAAATTAAGTCTAGCCAGGTGGTGGTGGTGGTGGTGGTGGTGGTGGCGGCGGCGGCGGCGGCGGCGGCGGCGGCGGCGGCGGCGGCGGCGGCGCACGCCTTTAATCTCAAAACTCGGGAGGCAGAGCCAGGCGGATCTCTGTGAGTTCGAGGCCAGCCTGGGCTACCAAGTGAGTTCCAGGAAAAGGCGCAAAGCTACACAGAGAAACCCTGTCTCGAAAAAACCGAAAAAAATAAAAAATAAAATAAAATAAAAATAAAAATTAAGTCTAATTTAGTAAGCAGAATTTTAGAATTGAAACAAGACCATTACATAAATACAGTCTATAGTTTCCAAACAGAATTGAGGAAAACAAAAATGAAAAAGTGCATCTGGAGATAATCTAAGATCATTTCTCCAGCTTACCACTGGCTGATGTATGGCTCATGAACTAAGGGTTGTTTTCATGTCGCTTAACAGCTGGGGAAACCCAAATTAAGAAGACTATTTCGTGACATAAAATTCAAATTTCAGTACCCATAAATGCAGTTTTACTGAGAGTCAACTTGCTCAATTGTTGAGCTATTCATTCAATGCACTCAACAGACAGCTTGGAGGAGCTGGACCAAACCAATGTGGCTTTTCTGTGGCTACATGTGGTGATATATTGTGTATCAAATAAAGCTCACCTGAAGATCAGAGGACAGAATAAGCCACTAGATTAAAACATAGAAGCCAGGCAATGGTGGCACACACCTTTAATCTTAGCACTGGGGAGGCAGAGATTGGTCTGGATCTCTATGAGTTCAAAGCCACCCTAGACTACGTGAGATTGACTCAGTCTAGGAGAGAAACAGAGCAGACAGTGGTGACACACACCTTTAATAGCAGTATTTGAGATCTCATGCCTTTGCTTGGGAAGTCACATGCCTTTAATCCCAGCACTGAGAAGGAAGTGATATGGTGGATGGGAAAAGTTATATATGGTGTGAGGAGACAGGAACTAAAGCCTTTTCAGCTGAGGAAACTCATTCGGCTAGGGGCCTATCAGCTGAGCTCTTTCAGGCTGAGGAGTTGGTGAGGTAAGAGGTGGTGGCTGTGGCTTGCTCTTCTTCTCTGATCTTTCAGTTTTCACCCCAGTATCTGGTTCCGGGTTTTTTATTAAAAGACCTTTAGAAATTGGAGCAACAGCTCCACGCTGCAAACTGGGAAGGGAGTAGGACTCATATATTCCAGCATCAGCAGGGCCACATGCACAGATGTGTCATGTCTGTTTTTATATAACCCAAATAAATCCCACATGTCAAAGAGAAGAAGAAAAAATAAACTTCAAATTTGTAATTCACAAACTTTTTTCATTGTGTATATTAACTGTAGAAAATAATGGGTTCTATTCTGGCACATCCAGGTATGGATATAATGTGCTTTTTGCATAGTTAGCCCGTTGCTTTCTCTTGTACATTTTTAAGACACAGTAGCTTATGCTGTGTCATGGGAGTCATGATGGAGAAAAGACACTCAGCACAACAGAGTGTCTTCATAAGGGCACAAAACTGAAAACAAAGCTTTTTTCCAAGTTGTTTCCAAGAGGCTCCCTTGTTAGCAAAGGCCGTTTACTAATTAAGTCAGGTATGACTGCAGGAGTCAAAGAATTGTTGCCAGAAAGGGCCCAGAGAAAACAAACTTGTTTAAGGTAATAAACTTCTTGTCTTCACTTTTGTTCTTACAATTACATGTGATTAGTTGTTATTTCCTTTTTAAACAGGCTCTCACTACATAGCCCAGGCTGGCCTTGAGCTTATGGCATGTCCCCTGCCTCGGACTCTCAAGTGCTGAGATTAGAAGTGTGTACCACCACAACAAGTTATTTCGTGTTACAATTTTAACATCATCAACAACAAAAACAAATAAGGAAAAATTTGCTGAGGAAATTTGTCTCTCTGTTGCCAAATGGGCAGCACAAGGCACTACTGCTTTTGTGTTTTGGCTCCCAAAGCCTTACATGTTCACCAGACACTACCAAATGTTATCAGAATAAAATTGTCAATCTCTGACCTGATGGGTTATAGAAAAGGAGAGGGATGGAGAGTGTTTAAGAGCAACCACAGAGTAAGATGGAGAAAGAAACCCAAACATACAGCAGTAATGATAATAAATGGGAACAGATATACTTTTTAAAAGCCAGAGGATCTGATGCATGTATTTTTAATCTAGTAAGCTGCCAACAAGAAATATGCATGGAATAAAACCTCAAAGAAAATTGAAAGGCACAGAAAAAGACCTAGCAGGAACATTTTAACCATTTGGAAAGCTATGGCAATATTAACTTGAAAATAGAATTCAATATAGGACATGTTAACGTGGTGAAGAGAGAGGCCAACAATGATAAAATATGATTGACACTCAAGAAAACACAATAGTTCCCAAAGAATGTGAAAAAGCTGAGAGAAGAAAATGAAATGAGTAAATCCATGGAGCAGGCAATTTGAACCCGTTTTTTATCTATCTAGTGGATCAAACACATGAAAAGAAGAAAGATTGATAAGGTATCTTTTTGTAAAAAAAAAAAAAAAAAGACTTTTTAATTCTCTATGTGAGTTCTTTTATGGGAGGGGGCTTGGGTTTTTTCCCCCAGCATGTACATGTTTATACCACATGTGTGCGATGCTACAGAAGACAGAGGAAGATGTTGTACTCCTGAAATGGGAACTACAGACAGTTGTGAGCCTCCATGGAGGAGCTAAGAACTGATGCCAGGTCCTCCGTAAAAATAACTGGTGCTCTTAACCTCTGAGCCATCTCTTCAGCTCCATAAGATTCCAGACTAAGGAGAAGCTGGGTATGGAGGGACACACTTTTAATCCCCACACTGGGGAGGCTGAGGCAGGAGAAACCTGACTTTGAGGACAACCTGGACTATACAAAAACTTGATCTCAAAGCAAGGAAGGAAGGAAAGAGAAAGGAGAAAGGGAGGGAGGGAGAAGGAAAAGAATGGCAAGGAAGAAAAAAAACAGGAAGAGACTAATAAAGCAGAGATCGATAGAGATAATCCACAAAGCCAAATGCTGGCCTTGAAAAATGAAGAGGACGGGAGGATCAGCAGCACAGATGGGAAAGGCAAAAGACATCAGCAGATGGTGGTAGGAATGATGGGCGCCCTCAGCCATTCCTCCGTGGTACCTTCTCTTTGTCTACTCATCTTTCAGTGAACGCTTAGGGAGAACCAGCCAGTTTTAACAGATGGGAGGTGAGGTGTGTCGTGGGGCTAGAGGATGGAAGAAGAAGAGGAGGAGGAAGTCAAAGTAAGTTTTCACTTTTGCTTGGTGTTTTGTAGGATGGATGATGCTGAGATGCAAGGCAAAGTCACAACAGGGGACAAGAGAGGAGATAGAGAAAGTCCCCAAGAGGGCTGCAGGCTGCTCAGTGCAGGGCAAAGGCATTGGCCTAGAAGAGAAGGCCACCCTCTCCTTTTAAACTAGAGGGAAGGTGCTAGGAATGGCTGTGGTTGCTCCCTTAAGAGAGAGTGGAGGGGTCCTCACACCAATCTCTGCTTTCTCTAAGAAGCAAAAGGTGAAGCTAGGACTGGGAGATTGCTCAGTGAGCAAGAGAACTGACTGTAGAAACAAGAAGACCTGAGTTCAAATCCTCAACACCCACACAGAGCCAGGCATAACCATGTGTGCCCATCATCTGAACGTTGTGGAGCCAAGACAGGTAGATCCCGGGAGTTCGATGGCCAGCCAGCCTAGCCAAAACAGTGAGCTCTAGGTTTGCAGCAAGATCCTGTCTCAAAAAATAAGGTGGGAAGTGATGAAAGGGGACACATATGCACATACACCACACACTAAAAACAACTAATCAGTAAATTAATTAGTTTTTAAAAGTGAAGTTACTTTTGAGAAGTAATAGGGAGTAATGAAGAAATTGGGTAACAAGAAATGCCCTAAGGTTGGTGCACATGAGTGGCAAATAGCAAAGGAGAAATTGAATGTCCCTAAAAGCATTAGTTCTACTGTCAAGAGTCCAGAGGAGGGTGAAGACAGGCTCATTATTTTGGTTGAAATCTCATATCAAGCTGAGGAAAAGTAGCATTAAGGCCGCCTACAATCTATGTTGAATATGTTCAAACACTTGCTCCCAACTCTAAGTTATAGCAGACATTGTGGTGGTTTAAAGCAACTTAAAATTTCAAGCATCTTAGAGCTAGAAAGACTTTTTGAGGCATGACTCCATTCAAATGCATTGCACTTATGTGCCCACTTTGACTCCTGTGCAGACATTAATAATCAATCACCAGATTTTTGCCTACTCTATCTTCAATCAACTTCAGAACCTTCCTCATTATTGCCCTTAAAGGAACTATTACATATTCATCAGAGTTATAGGATTAAATCTGTTTTCAGCCACGACAGTATAACTGAAAACCAAAAGAAGTCAGGTTGGACAACCAGTTACGGCCAAAGGCATGCAGAGACTCTGATCTCGGGACTCAGCCCTCCATTTGCCACATCCATGTGGAATAGGAAGCAGCCATTTCTGTGTTTCAGTCCCTGAGAACTAGTGACAGAGCCCATGCTTTTGACTATTATGGTTCCAGCATTTTTGTGCAAAGCAAAGAAGTATTTTAAAATCTTTTGAAATGGGGTGGAGAGGTGGCTCAGCAGTTAAGAGCCCTTTTTGCTTTTTCAGAGGACCTGGGTTAAGTTCCTAGAACCCATATCAGGTTATTCACAACAGGCTGTAACTTTAGCTTCTGAGGATCCAGTGCCCTCTTCTGACCTCCACAGGCACCTGCATGCACATGGGACACACACACACACACACACACACACACACACACACACACAATCCTTTCAAAAGAGAAATGCCATTTTTCTGAATCAAGATTGGTTTTACATGGCTGCCTAGTCCTGAATCTTAGTCCCTGGGTCACATGTGTGCCTCTGAAACTTTATAAACCATATGGCTTTTCTTCCAAGTTCAGTTCCCAGTAGCTGACATTTCTCTATTTATATTTGCATCTTGAATACACACCATTCCCCCAACAATCCTGCAAACAGGGAGATATGATAATCTCTCTTGAAGATGGAGAAACTGAGTCAAAAGGTTTGCAGGGAAGTCACATAACAGGAAGGTAGCAGACCCAGAAGTCAAGTGCAGCCACATGATGCAGGGCCGTGCCCGTGCCCGTCACTCCCTGCAGCTCTCCCCTCTTCCTCCAAGTAGAATCCATAAACCACTGCCAACAACATCTTCTCTTTTTTATTTTATTTTATTTTATTTTATTTTATTTCATTTTATTTTAAATTTTTATTTTGCAATACAATTAAGTTCTACATACAGGCACAGATTCCCTTGTTCTCCCCCCTCCCGCCCCCCTCACTTTCCCCCCAGCCCGCCCCCCATTCCAATCTCCTCCAGGGCAAAGCCTTCCCCACAGAGTGAGATCAACCTGGTGGACTCAGTCCAGGTAGGTCCAGTCCCCTCCTCCCAGGCCGAGCCAAGCGACCCTGCATAGGCCCCAGGTTTCAAACAGCCGACTCATGCAATGAGCACAGGACCCAGTGCCACTGCCTGGATGCCTCCCAAACAGATCAGGCCAATCAACTGTCTCACCCATGACTAGGCCCCAGGTGGATCTCTGGGAGTCCAATTAGCGAGAATGAGGAGGGTTTATATGAGAGAGAATTGTTGAGACCAAGGTCGGATAAAGCACAGAGACAAATAGCCAAACGGAAACACATGAAATATGAACCAATGGCTGAGGGGTCACCAACTGGATCAGGCCATCTTCTCTTTTAAAAAAACATCTGGAAAGGAAAAATAGAACAGCCAGACCAGCTGAAATCTTGATTGGTACTGAAGGACGTGGACTTGCACTGACTCTGTCTTCCCCCTGGCCTGGAGGCTGCCAGGCTCATTCCTAGACTTCCCCTGCCCCCAGCCAGGACCAGAGTTGGCAGGGGGAGAAAACTCTTAGCACATCCTCATGGGAAATGCACAAAGTCAACAGCCAAATGTTTTATTAACTAGTAATGTAACTCTGGAAAAATGAACATGAATCTTTAAACATTTGCCTTGTGTTATATATTCATTTCTTTAGTGAATTATATGGTGTTCTAGTTTGCTTTCTGTTGCTGTGTTGAACACCATGATCAAAAGCAACTTGAGGAGAAAAAGGGGGTTATTTCAATTTACAGTTGTAGCCTATCAGGATGGTGAGTCAGGCAGGAACCTGGAGATAGTAGCTGAGGCAGAAGCCATGGAGGAACCCTGTATACTGGCTTATTCTCCAGTGCTTGCTTAGCCTGCTTTCTTATTCCAGGATCACCTTCCCAGGGGTGGCACTACCCACAATGGCAGGAACCTCCCACATCAATCACTAATTAGGAGAATGCCCTATGGACTTGCCAATGTGGTGGAACCATTTTCTCAGTTGAGGTTCCCTCTTTCCAGATGACCCTAGCTTGTGTCAAACTGATAAAAAACCTGACCAACATGTGTGACTTAAACATAAAGACCCAGCATGGAGAAACTCCTGTATTCACTAAGGGAGGGAAGGGAAGGATAGACACTTGATTATGGCTTTTTAAGATGGACTCCGACACACATGGTAGCACCCTGGACAGCAACTTATGGCTCATTAAGCTGGGGTTACATTTGTTTAACGAGTTGACAAGGGAACAAAAACAAGGAGATTCACAACTTCTTGACTAAAGTGGTGCTGTATCTTAGAAGCTTCCATAAAACAACAGACTTCTGTGCAAGTCTGTGCACTCACTCACCCAGCAAACATTGATTTTTTTTGGAGACTAAAACAAGGTTTCAGGTGAGTCAGAGTGTCATCAGATGATGAGGGAAATCCGATGGGGAAAGAGGGCAACCTGTTTTCACCTTAGGTAGCATGCTGCCTCAAGGAGATTTCAGCTGAGGAGGCTCTGCTCACCAATCCTGGAAGACAACGCAGACATCACCCGAGTGGGCTGAGTGGAAGGCACTTTGGGTAGCAGCAACTGGATGAGCCAAGACTTAGTTGCATGAAGTGGGAACCTTTTAGATTCAGGCTGGTTGAGGGGGCGTGTGGGCATGTATTATTGAAGTCCGTTGGCTCATAGAAGGGTGGAGCATTGATTAGTTTCTTAAGGATGAAGGGCTTATTTCTGGCTCACAGTTTGAGGATACAGTCCATCATGGTGAGGACGTCATGGCAGCAGAAGGGTGAGGCAGCTGGTCAGATTGTACCCACAGTCTAGAAGGAGAGAGAGAGAGAGAGAGAGAGAGAGAGAGAGAGAGAGAGAGAGAGAGAGAGGAACATTAGTTCTCAGCTCACTCGCTCTTTTTGATTCAGTTCAGATTTCAGCTGGGAATGGTACTGCCAAAAGTTAAGGTGGGTCTTCACATCATGATTAACCTAATCTAGAAACTCCATCAAAGACATATCCAGAGGCTTGTCTCCTAAGTGATTTTAGATCCTGTCAAATTAACAATATGAACCATCACAAGGACTTTAGTCACAAGTCTATATCCACAAGTAAAGGAAATTGAGTCAAAATAGTATTAATTCCTGAGGAAGAATCTATATTAACCATTCAGGAACTCCCTGAATGTATACAGCAGTGGTCAATTACATACAGCAGTGGTCAATTACATACAGCAGTGGTCAATTACATACATCAACTTGACTAGACTAGATTGTCCAGGTATCTGGTCTGACTTTTATTTCTGGATGAGACTAACCCTTGAATTGGTAGCTTAAGCAGACTTCCCTTTCTCATTTGGTTGGTCAGCACCAAATCTGAAGGTCTGGATGAAACAAAAGTACCACCACTTCCTCAAGAAGGGAGCTCCCTTGCTCGACCCTCCAAACAGCTTGTTCCTACATTGACCTTGAACTACACACTTCAGTCTTTCAGCACCCCAGATCTGGCAGCATTTTTACCAGAACTATGCCTCCAGCTTTCCTGACTTGCTGCCATTTGAAGCTGGACCGAGACGAACCCATCAGCAATTCTGGGGCCCAGCTTGAAGCTCCCCCTGAGCACACTGAGATTGGCGAGTTTCTGTAACCATGTGAGCCAATTCCTTATTGTAATTCTCCGTCTATCATCTGTCCATCCATCCACCCATCTATTCATCTACCCATCCATCCATCCATATACACACCCACACACTCACACACTATAGTTTTGTGTTTTTCTGAAGAATCTTCACTAATTTGTTTATGGGACTGGAGTTTTAGCCCATGTGGTGGTTGCATGTGGTCCCTCTGTGGCCTGACAAGAAGCACTCCCAATTCCTCCTTTTTAGAAATACTCCCTGCCGGCTCTTAGCTGAAGTTTAAAATGTGCTGCCCAATCCTCCTACCTCTACTAGTCACATGGTCACAGAGCTCAGCTTTCTACAAGCAGTTTTGTCTTCTTTGTTTTGAAGTATCTTCTTTGGTTTCCAAAATAATATCCCATTACATTAGTCACCCACTGGAAAATGCCTGAATGTGTTGGCCATGGTCTCTGCAAAGTGGACTCAAGTTCAAGACTTGTGAATACAAGATATGATAAGCGAGCCTGTGGTCCCTGAAGTACACAGAAGACAGTGGACAATCTCAAGGTCACAAGGAGGCAATGTCTTCACACTTTGTTCTTGTGTCCTGACTGGTCAACCCCACCAGATTCCCTCTGGGAATTCTCCCCTTAGGGAGACTCATCTATGCATATTGCTGTTGCTTCCTTCTTGACAAGTACTCCTGCCTCCAGCATGATGTCCCAGCACTGGGGACTGAGCTGCTTCTGTATCTGGGTCCAAAATATGTCACAGCTTCTTGTGTGAAGAACTTGAGCCTGTATCTGCAACCCCAGTCTACAGCATCATCCCAGCAACCCCAGCCTACAGCATCATTCCAAAGTCCAGAAGACATTCCCTAGGGCTTGTTTTGAACTGACCTTCCCTTTCCTCACCAAGCCATGCCTGATGTACTGCTGTTCCCTCTCCAGGCCTACCATCACCTTGTACACTCCATAAGTGATCATCAACTCTATGCCAGGTCCACTGCTAGAGAAGCCTGTGTCCAGTGACACAAAGCCTTCTTGGAGAAGACTGTCCAGCTGCTGTACATGGAGAGATGGGAAATGCGTGTGGTGTATGAGTATATATGGATGTGAGTACACATGCCTGTTGTCTAAGTTGGGGTTGCTATTGCTATGATGAAACACCATGACCAATGCAACTTTGGTGAGAAAAGGGTTTACTCAGCTATGCTTCCACATTATGGTTCATTACCAAAGGAAGTCAGAACAGGAACTCAGTCATGGCAAGGACCTGGAGGCAGGAGCTGATGCAAAATTCATGGAGGAGTACTGCTTACTGGCTTGCTCCTCATGTCTTGCCCAGCCTGCTTCCTTATAGAGCCCAGGATCACTAGCCCAGAGATGGCACTACTCACAACAGATTGGGCCCTCCCCCATCAATCACCAAGAAAATGCCCTACAGGCCTGTCTACAGTTTGATCTTACAGAGTGATTTTCTTAATTGAGATTCCCTCTTCTCAGATGACTCTAGCTTGTGTCTTGTTAACATAAAACTAGCCACTACACCTGTGCAACATGTGAAGAAGCTAGAGGAGGCCCACTCGCCACGTTCTTACCTTGAGACACAGTCTCTCAGTGAACCTTGGCTAGGCTGGTGGCCAGCAGGCCCCAGCCATCCTGCTGTCTTCACTCCGCATAGCACTTAGGTTCCAGGAGCATGTGTGGCCACAGCTGGCTTTTTATGTGGGTGCTAAGGATTTGACCGCAGGTGCTCTGGTTTCTACAGCAGGCACCCCTACTCAGTGAGCCATCTCTCTAGCCTCTAGCTACCATCTCTCTAACGCTGTTGCTTTTTCTCCAGTCTCACGTGGACCTGGTCAGTTTTTAACAGCCAAGTCTATTTTGTCCATGGACTTGATGCTCCCATTTCAGATGAATGATGAGCTGACATCAGAGCAGAGAAGTCCTGTCCTGCTTCTTGTAAGATGCACATCAGCACTGACCTGGCTGCGGCCTCTGAAGTGTTGAATGTCAGCAGACATATTGGAAGCTATAGCACAGCTTTGCAGCTGGCATTGGCCAGACAGATTCCTTCCCTGTGTGCACCCCACTGGCTTCCAGTGCTTACCTACAAATAACCATAATATCAGACTTAAAGCTTCTTCAGGTTTACAGTGGAAAGTCTGATCAGGTTACCAATGTGATCAAGTTTTATTGTTCTCATAAAACTGGGAGAGATAAAAATGTAATAAAAATGAAAATATTAAAAATAACATTTCCTTGACACCATCCCTCTGAAAGGTAGCTTCAGCGTTTACTTACAAGTTGGTTGATAAACAGCGGAAATAAAAAAGTCTGCCACTATCAAAATTTCTTTTAATCTGAATTTATATGAAACACTCAAGGTAGCCCTCTGCAGTCCTGTTGGCTGAAAACTGATATTCTAACCATCTTTCATGTCTAAAAAGTAGCTGTATGTCCCCAGAGGGCCTGTGAGACTATGACAATGTGCTAGGGATGCGACTGAACTCAAATGACCGAGACTGAAGTTCACTTCTCTCCAGTCTTATCCCATTTCATCAAAAAGACCACCCCAAAGCCCATGGCTAGGGAGGTCATAGACCTAGGCAGGGACATGCTACTATTGTTTTTATTAAATTGATATGTCAAACGGCCTTTTAAATATTTGTTTACACCCATGTTGATGCCAATTTAGGTGTTGGTCTGAGAAACTCCCATTTACAGTAGCTGATGAGTAATGCAGACTCATTAGCTGGTAAAAGTGCTGAGAAAAAATGGCCATTGAATGCTCAGTCTTGAAAGGAGCATTTGTATCAAATCCCTCACCCCACATCAAGGCTCAGAGGCCTTTGGAGAAAAGAAAGAATGTAAGAACAAGGGATGGGGAGGAGAAATTCGATGAAACACTGTCCTAGACAGGATGTGGCCATTTTATGACTGAACTCAAAACAGCTGTAGTTATCTACATAAGACCTGAGCAAGATGGGGCCTGTCAACACTCAATCATGATGAGGGAGGGCCTCATGAGGCTCCACCCCTCTCTGACAAGCTACTGGCAGTCAATAATTGCTGAAGGAGGAGCAATCATATTCTTCAGTGGTGTGGCCATAGGTAAGTTATCCAAGCTCCAGTAAATAGTTCCCACCCACATATGCTCATGCCCTGATTGAACTCAGTGGATTATAAACAAAAAGACAGAGTAGAAAGTTAAGAAAGAATTATTGCCGGGCGACAGTGGCGCACGCCTTTAATCCCAGCACTCAGGAGGCAGAGCCAGGCAGATCTTTGTGAGTTCGAGGCCAGCCTGGTCTACAGAGAGAGATCCAGGAAAGGTGCAAAGCTACACAGAGAAACCCTATCTCGAAAAACCAAAAACCAAAAAAAAAAAAAAGAAAGAAAGAAAGAAAGAAAGAAAGAAAGAAAGAAAGAAAGAAAGAAAAGAAAGACTTATTTAGAAAAAAAGGGGGGGTTGCAAGGGGAGGAGAGAGAAAGAAGATGGAAATGATCAAAATATATTATATACTTGTAAAAAGGACAAATAAAATTCCAAAATAAATAAAAGTAAAATAAGGGCTGGAGAGATGGCTTACTGGTTAAGAGCACTGGTTGCTCTTCCGAAGGACCCAAGTTCAGTTCCCAGCATCCACGTCAGGTGGCTCACAGCTGCCCGTAGCTTCAGCATCAGGAGATCTGGCAGCCTCTTCTGGTCTTTGTGGGTACTTACACAGTTGTTCACAGGTACACACAAACACAAAAGTAAGAATAAAGTAAACCTTTAAGTAAATAAAGTGAAGTAAAAAAATAAATTTAAAAGGCCACACAAGAACTAGTTTGCAGTATCAGTCTGTGCCCCCTTCCTGTATCTAAAGACTTAGTAGCTAGGATCTCACTGTTTCCAGCTAGCTGTGGTTTGGGAAATCATTTCATTTCATCTTGTATTAGTCAATTTTTTTTTGTCATTATGATGATATGCCTGAGGCATGTTATTGAACTTGTAAAAGTGGCAGAATGATTTGAACTCAAATTTCTGAATGTTTACTTCAAGAGTAGGTGGTCCCGTGGCTTTGGGCCTCTGGAAAGAATGATGTATCTTGGAAAGAATGTGTGGTGGAGAAAATGCTCACCTCATGATCTAATAAGTAGAGAGGAAGAGGCAGGGCTTTTCAGTCTCCTTTGGTCACATGCCCTCAATGACCTGAGGGCCTCCCCAGAGCACCAGTGCAGAGACCATGCCTCTAGCATATAGTCCTTCAGAGGTGTTTAGCACCCAGGCCAAGGCAGCTTCCTAGAGAACTCAGGCTGCCCTCCATGGAATGCCAAATCACATGGAGGTGGGGGAAGCTCCACCTGTTTGTGCTCTTGAGTCAAGCCTTGACTATTTGAGAAACTTTGTTTTCCCATGTCACAGAAATGGACCTCCTATTCCTCCAACCTAGAAGTGAACACAGACTGGACACAGCTTTGAACTTATCCTTCATCTACGACATGACCAACCCACAACCCATGGGCCCCATGTGGCCCGGGATAGCTACAAACGCAGGCCAACCATCTTAGTTAGGGCTTCTACTGCTGTGATAAAATACCATAACCAAAAGCAATTCGGGGAGAAAAGAGTTTATTTCATTCTACATTTTCTAAGTCCATCATCCAGGGAAGCCCGAGTAGGAACTCAAGGCAGGAACCTCAAAGCAGGAATTGAAGCAGAGACCATGGAAAAAGTCTGCTTACTGACTTGTTCCCCATGGGTTGCTCAACCTGCTTTCTTATACAAGGACCACACCACCAGCCCAGAGGCGGTACCACTCACAATGGGTTGGCCCTCCCATATCAATTATGAATCAAGAAAATGCACCACAAGCTTGTCCACAGGCCAATCTCATGGAGACATTTTCTCAATCAATGTGCTCTCTTTTCAAATAACTCTCTCGCCTGTGTCTAGTTGACATAAATACTAGCTGGCATGCAACACCAAATCGAAAACTTACATAAAATATTGAGGGATTTCCCCCCAAAAAAACTAACAAATAAAAATTGTACCGTGACTGCACAGTTCTCCAGTGTGAACTTGGCAGACCACAAACCTGTGTTGCAATGTCAAGAATCTGCCTCAAGTTCTCCACCATACTGCTGACCCTGGAACTCTGGAGGGAATAGGTGTGGGGGGTCCTGGTCAGGTCAGAGTGGATTATCTATGCAGCTCTTCACGTTCTGTGCACACGTGTGAAATGGCGTTTGCTAGACCCCTGAATCTGCAGGCTTATATTTACCACGATCGAACTCTTCAGAAGTTTTCTACATGAGGACACACAGCTGGGAGAGGCTTCCTAATGACTTCTTACAGTTCTTCAAGTGTCATCAACAAGAAGTTTGGCACCAAGTCCCTGTTGGAAGGAAAGGGCTCTGTCATTAGTTTTACTTGAGTTCCCGCTGTCAGTGGGTAATGAATGCGGGTCATTATCACAGTAGCTCCTGGCTGGCTGGCCTGTCTGCTAATGACTTGCTCAGCTCTCAAAGAGAAAGTTGGGTGGGCATGGATCAGGCAGGCTGGCACGGTGGGGGGGGTGCGGGGAAGGGGACGGGAGGGGACTGAGATGGGACTTCTGCACATAGAGGCCTGACTTGCAGGCACAAGCTGGTTGACTGGAGTCAGGTCCCTCCAGATGAGTCAGAGCTGGCTGCAATTCAGTGAGTTCTCTATCCACAACTCCTCTCCTCAGCCTGGAGTCTGTACTGTAGCCAGGGTGGTTCCCCAAACAGAGGTGACCTCCTTTACCTCTGGGTATCCGAAACTCACCCTAACTGAAATTCTTTACCTAGGACTCTAGTCTTGTCAGAGGAGGCAATGACCAGCCTTTCTTTTTTGTTGTTGCTGAGAAAGGGCCTTATCTTAGTCAGTGTTCTATTGCTGTGAAGAGACACGATGGCCACAGCAACTCTTATGAGGAAAGCATTTAATTGGGGCTTGCTTACAGTTTCAGAAGTTTAGTTCATTATCATGGTAGGGAGCATGGCAGCATGCAGGCAGATGTGGTGCTGAAGAAGGAACTGAGAATTCTACATCTGGATCTTCAGGCAGCAGGAAGAGGGAGACACTGGGCCTGACTTGGACTTTTGAAATTTCAAAGCCCACCCCCGGTGACACATTTCCCCCAACAAGGCCATACTTCCTACTCCTTTCAAATAGTGCCACTCCCTGAAGACATATTCAAATCTATGAGCCTTATGGGGACCATTCTTATTCAAACCACCACAGGCCTCATATAGCACTGGCTGGCCTCAAACTCCCTTTCCTCTACCTCTACTCCCCAGGTGCTGAGATCACAACCACATGCCACCATGCCTGACAGTGATCTGTCTTTTGAGCCAAGCACTGAGCATGGGAAGCTGCCTTCACCCATTCGTTCACCATTCAGTTCTTCCCCATGCTACTTCCTTCCTAGTGCTGAATAGGACTCTCTAATGTTTCCCATGCATTGTCTACCCAACTCCTCAACAAGACTGCCAGCTTCCCATAGGGAAATCAGGAAGACTAGGTCTCTTCTTCAAAGTCCCATGCATGAGGCACATGGGCAGACTCTCTAGAATCCTAGGACAAGGACCTCGGTAAAGATATGATCAGACTGTGTGATGTTAAAGCTGAGAGCTGTGGGTCACCTGAGAAGACACATGGCTCATGTATCTATATGAACAAGAACCTATTTCCCAGCTCCAAGGCAGACAGGAAGTGAGTATTCCATTCTCCTTTGAAAGGTCCTAAGGGCTGTAGAGCTGTCCAAGCTAACCCCGAGTCCTTCTTGTTTCCCAAGCAATCTCTAGAATGAGCAAGCATTGTGCCGCCTCCAGGATGACTCTGTTTATTTATCCACCCATCCCTCTATCATCTATTTGTTTGTCTATCTGTCTGTCTAACCATCCCATGCCCTGCCCCCAACTTGATAAAACTCAATCAGTAGAGAAGTTGGAGCCTCTTCTCCCTCTCTCCATCCCTCCACCACTTCCCTAAAGAGAAGCTCCACATTCTTGATCCATCCTACCCACTCCTTATGAGTCCTAGGTAGAACAACACGGATTATGCTTAGCATCCTTCAGGAAACCCCAACAGCCTTTAAAACCAAATCTCTGACCCCTCCCATGAGCCTCTGAAAGGACAGACTCTGCTTTCCCTCAAGTTACACCCATTGCCTCAAGCTGTAGAGTGGACACTTAGGACTGAGTGCTCTTCCTCCTGAGCCCTCCTAGATTCCTCCTTTCCTCCCCCCACTCTCATCCCTCCATCAATCCCCACCACTGGGCTTTCACATTCAAGACCCCCTATTCTCCATAGAGAAAACTGCTGACTCTTCCTTATCTCTGAAAACAGGGGCCATTTGGGGGTTTTCATCCCAGGGTCTCCTGGAAATAATAAGGTAAATTCAGTGTGTGCCTTCCTGAGTATGGCCCTGGGCTTTTATGTTGTTATGGGGAGCCCACCAGAGAAGACCACTCAGACACAGTTTATAGCCTTTTTTGAAAGTTTTTTATTCCTGCTGGGTAGGACTACACACAGATATTTGGGACCCAAGTATAGCTCTGAGCTTTCAGAGCAAGGGATTTTTTTAAAAAAACAACTGACTGGTGGGTTGGGGATTTAGCTCAGTGGTAGAGTGCTTGCCTAGCATGTGCAAGGCCCTGGGTTTGGTCCTCAGCTCTGAAAAAACAAACAAACAAACAAACAAACAAACTGACTGAGTCAATTTATTGAAATAGTTGACTTAGGCATCTGCAATATTTACTTCATCCTCCACTCCTGGCTCAATACTGATGGAAGTAATCTGTTTAACCATCTCAGAAGGAGTCAATGAATCACTCATAGATTCTCATATTGGAAACCATCCCACGTCTTGGAACCTTCACCACAAGGTGTTTTTCTCATAGTGATTCTCAGTGTCTTGGTAGGCATGTGCACCTGTCCTTTCAGATTCTTTTCCTTTGAGCCTCTGATCAAGTCAGCACACACCTTCTCCAGTGACTTCATGTGAGTGTGATTCAAATTCAGTGAATTGCCATCTCGAGTTCCACGGGCATCTTTCTGATATCTTAAAAAGCTATGGCTGTGGTGTGGCTTCCTGACAGACTTGTTCCTCAGCAGGAGCAAGCAGGGGTGAGTCAGGACCTGAACAGACTGAACAGAGGTCCGCTCCATGTACCACCAGTCTCAGAAAAGTGAGTAAGTGACTTTCAAAGACAAAAACAACATCCTGTTATCTCACTTAAAAGCTACAGGGGGAAGCTTTGTGCAAGCAATCAGTTTAACAGAAGCTAAGTGGTTAGATGGAGAGGGGAGGTTTGCACAAGCAGGCAGTTTAACAAAAGCCAAGATAAGCTAGCTGGGGCATCTTAACCTCGGGTTCCTAGAATAGAACTGGGTAATTTTTTACAGGGCTTCCCATCAAGGAAATCAAATTCATGAATATAAGATGAGGGAACATTGTCTTACCCCATCACAATGTTCCAAAGCTTTTGTGGGAAACAAAACAAAACCTAAAACAAAGCAGACTTTAAGAGGGAGGGAGAGAAGTGAGAAGGGAGGCTTGGAAAAGCCTAAAATATCTACTCCTGGCCCTTTGCAGAAGCTTTGTTGACCTCTGACCCAGAGGCAGGCCTGGTGACTTAGTCAGCATTACTATTACTGTGATGAAACACCATGGCCAAAGCTCCTTGGGGAGGGAAGGGTTTGTTTGGCTTACCCTTCCACATTACAGTTCAACATCACAGTCAGAAACTCAAGCAGGGCAGGAACCTGGAGGCAAGAGCTGATGGAGAGGCCATGGAGGGATGCTGCCTACTGGCTTGCTCCCCTGGCTTGGTCAGCCTGCTTTTTTATAGAATCTAGGACCACCAGCCAGGGATGGCACCACCAACAATGGGCTGGGCCCTCCTCCATCAATCACTAATTAAGAAAATGCCCTACAGGCCTGCCCCACAGGTGTTTTCTCAGTGGAGGCTCCCTCCTCTCCAATGACTCTAGCTTGTGTCAAGTTGACATAAAGACATAAGCATGCCTGACAAGTAACAGGTACTCAGTAAACACAGTCAGGGAAAGCCCTCCCTGTTGTCAGGAGGAGGAGGCTGTCCTTCCTGGTGAGAAGTGGTTTTTAGTTCTGATGCGATCTGGTATGTTCAGGGCAGTTTGGCCACAGGGCTCTTGAGTGGTTTCTGATTCTGGGAAGGATGACTGAAGTTTCTGAAATCTGACCCTGAAGCAATCTGCTAGTATTAAGAGAAGGGACACCAAAGAGTACATTTCAGGTATAAACATTAAAATTTGCATTAAAAATTGCCAGAGGTTTAATATTAAATCTTATATCTTTGGGGAGATGTAGGTTTTTTTTTTTCCTTTCCAGAGAGTTCCCAGGATACAGCCATTCTTTCATGGGCACAAAGACAAAGGGGAGAGCTAATGAATTTCCGTACAATTTAATCCAGTAATAGCAGGTCTCCTTTATGAAGTATGTTATATATATCCCATTATTCTGTAATAAACCTTTATGAACTCACACTGTTTTCCAAAACACATGTATCACCAACTCCAGAGCTAACATAAGCCTTGTGTTGAAAGGTTATATTCCTGAGAAATTAAAGTGAGTCCCATAGTGAAATAATTTGGCATTTCAGGAACCATTTCTTCTGCACATTGAATGTCAAGGAAAGCAGGAGATGGTCTCTAATTAATGTTCAAGAGCCAGGAACAGAACAGACTCATTCTCACCTAAGTCCAGTGTTTGAGGCTGATTAGTCAGATAAACAGGTCCACCGAGTAATAAATATTCTGTCGCCTTGTCTGTTTTCTTTTCCTAGAGAAAGGCAATCTCCAGTACTGCCTTTAACAAAATAGATGGAGGTGCTTAGGCTTATTTCCTAAGCCATTCTTTCATGGGCACAAAGACAAAGGGGAGAGCTAATGAATAGGTCACATGCTTTGTGACCTATGGTTTGACTCAGATGAAAAGCTAAACAAGAACTGTGAGTATTCCAGGTGATGGAGACATACAAAAGCTTGGAGTCAAGAGGAAGGGGCTCAGGTTGCAGGGCCAGGGCTGAAGTAAGAGGAGGCTGACAGATCAGCAGGGGCAGGTTGTGTGTGTGTGTGTGTGTGTGTGTGTGTGTGTGTGTGTGTGTGTGTGTGTTGGTGGGGGGGCATGAGAACACTTTCAGAACAAATTAGCAAGCAAAAGAATAGACACTTGTGCTGTCCAAGTAGCTGGCCTCAGAAGGAGAAGATTGCTTGGAAATGTTTGTGGACACTTGTGTTCAGAAATGTGGGTGTGAGAGATGACCCTGTGGTAGGGGACATGGTTTCCTTCATAAGCTTCCTGAGTTCTTTGCCCACATAAAGACAGATGCTTGCTTTACAGGGATTCTGTAATCATGGAGAGAGGATCTACACACACTGGACAATGCCTACCACTTGTTTGGGATGTAGTACCTGTTAGCGATTTATTCTGCAGCATCTGACATCTCCAAACTCCAAAGCAAACTCCAAAGAGTTTGCTTTAATCTTCTCATATCCACAAAACCAATGTGTTTATTACATACAAATCAGCTACTTGAGCCTTAAAAACGATTGCTAGAGCACACACCCCATTGTCAACATGATTTTCCATAAGGGGCAGTTGAAGGCAGAGTCTGAATGGATTGTTCTTGGCTAGTTAGCCACAAAGACTCCAGGGCCAACATAACTTCAGCTTGTGTGCCCTTTTAATTAACTACAGGTCTGCTCAAATAGTGTGACCCCTAGATATTGCAAAACATCCCTCTCCTCTTAGCTTGTGCCTGATACATATCAAAACTACCCAAAGAAAAGGCTCTTGGCATCAAGATCCTCCCAGAGGCCAGCAGGTTCCATTCACTGGAGTGGTTTTTACAGATTTTTGTTTATACCTACATCATATATGCTTATATATTCACACTTAGTACTTACATACAATATTTAATAATAACCGGATATCCAAATTAATTTTATCTTCAAAAGAAACAGGAGAGAAGAAAATCTTAAGAGCCAGAAACAAGAGATGGCAGATGAAATCCACATACATGTTGGCAGGTAGGTACTGCACCTGCGAAGTGTGCTCTCTGACAAGATGGAATTATTAACTACGTTAGGTCCTGTAAACTGAGAAACTTATCCAGGATCTCATTTGTGCCATTCACTAATCACAGCTATGAAAACCCAGACATGGACACCTCCTTGGAGTTGAGTGTATGGAGATTCCTACCCCAATCATTGTCTGCCTGCCTCTCCATCACAGTGTGACCTCACCTGCTTCATGTTCAGGGCTGGGTCAGTCACACAGCATCACATAGCCCTCTAGCTGGACAGTGAGAAGAAACACTCTGAGTGTCACTAATGGACCAAGAGGACCACTGTGACCTTAGGCGTGCTGAAAAACTAAGATTGCAGCTTCTTTGTCCAGAAATGGCCTACTCTCACACCTTTCCCCAGTGACACCCTGCTGGCTTTAAAGTGACCTGCCAGAGAGCTGAAAGAGGCCAGAGCTGCTGGCACTTGTGAAATCCCCAGCCCTTTGATCACAAGAAGAGAACCTTTTGGAGAGATGTTGCTTCTAGATGCAAAACTTCCTGTTGATTGTTGCCAGTGAAGTGTGTAAGAAAATGCCAATGAAAACACAAACATTGTGACTACCCAGCTGTCAGGAAGATCATACATATTCTGAAGCAAAACTTTCTAATGATTGTATTTTAAAAAAAAAAGGATCATAAATGTACATGTAAATAAAATCCCTGAAACCTTACAAGTTCAAAAACAAAGCATGACTGATTGTCAAAAATAGCAAATAACAGAAGCTTGAAAGCCAAGAGCAATAATGAAAAGGTGATAAAGAGATTCCGCACAAGAAAGTAGTTTTCTCCCAGCAAAGGAAAAGGAAAAGGAAAGCTGTATTGTCTTTATGTACAATCTATTCCTTTTTGTAGTGGCGTTCTTACCCCAGTTCTGTGTTGTATGGTGTTCACACGGCTGCTCCTACTCAGTTCTCACTGTGTGTCTTTAACCTCCAACTTTCACTGCTTTGGGGAATCAAAATAAATATCTTACAACATGCTATAGCTGGTTCTTGAACTGTTTTAAATATTTATTTTATTTTTAAGTGTGTGTGTATGTGTGTCTGTGTATGAGTACATGCATATGAATGCAGGTGCCCATAGAGGCCAGAAGGGGGTGCCAAATCCTCTGGAACTGGAGTTAGAGGTGGTTGTGAGCCTCTCAAATTGGGTATTGGAATTTAAATTTAGGTCCTCTACAAAAGCAGTAAGTACATGCTCTTTACCAATTTGTTATCTCTTCAGCCCCTGGTTCTTGAATTTTAAACCTTTTTTGTTTTTGTTTTGTTGTTTGTTTGTTTGTTTGTTTGTTTATTTATTTTTTCCGGTTTTTCGAGACAAGGTTTCTCTGTGTAGCTTTGCGCCTTTCCTGGAACTCACTTGGTAGTCCAGGCTGGCCTTGAACTCACAGAGATCCGCCTGGCTCTGCCTCCCGAGTGCTGGGATTAAAGGCGTGTGCCACCACTGCCGCCCGGCCTGTTTGTTTATTTTGTGCTGAGGTTCGAACTCAAGGTCTTAAACATGCTAGGCCAGTAATTTAATTATCTGCTCAGTCCTGTATTATCTTTTTGGTTTTGCGATTGTTGTTGTTTTAGACAGGGTCTCATGTATCTCAGGCCACCCTGAAACAATTTATATAGCTGAAACTGATCTTGAATTTCTGATCCTTGTACCTCTGTTTCCTAAGTGTTGCGGTTCCAGGTATGTGCCACCATGGCTGATTTATGAAGTACCGGAACTGGACCTGGGACTTCCTGTGTCCTAGGCAAACATTCTGCCAACTGAGCCTTATCCTAAGCCCCCAGGTAGTCTTTTAACAAGATTTTCAGTTTGTCTGCTTTTTATGATTATATTGATGTATTAAAATTTATTTTTTTTTAATCAAGGCTGGATAGATGACTCAGAAGTTATGAGCACTTATAGCACATTTATGGGGACCAGAATTCAGACGCCAGCACCCATATCATGTCAGGGGTTCTCAGATGCCGATAATTCCAGGTCCAAGAGTCCAACACCCTCTTTTGGCTTCTGAGGGTACCTGTACACATGTGTACATACACTTACACTAACACACACATGCACATAAATTAAATAAAATATTTTTTTAAGTTTAGGAGATTGTTATTTTATTTTAAAAATTTATCTAAAAATCCAAAAATTTTAGTTAAAAAAAAACAAAGCTTGTCATAGCTGTTAATTTTTCATATTTTTACTCTACTCTGTTTCTTTGTCTCTTTATTTCTGTCTTGCTCTCTCTCTCTCACTGTGTGTGTGTGTGTGTGTGTGTGTGTGTGTGTGTGTGTGTATTCTGATATCCCATTTTATTTCTCCTTGGTATCTTTGAAGCCACACTGACAGTGTTTTGGTTAGCATCACTGTCTGCAGCCTTCTGCAATTGTTTTTCCATGATTACTTTAAGGGTTGCAACATGTACTTCAAATTCACATCAAGCTGTTAATTTGAGTAAATACTGAATGACTTCAGGTGAAATGCACGAAGCTGGTGCAGTACAATTTTCTTTGCCCCCCTGCATATCTCTTGTGACGTTGCTGTCTAGCAAATCTTGCCCATGGATATGAAAAACCCATAATCATAGTACTGTGATATTAACTTTACTAAATCATGTGTTTTTAAAATTGTTTTTGACTTATTTTGTGCATGAGTGTTTTACCTGCATGTATGTATGTATATATGTGCACCTCATGCCTGCCCGATGCCTTCAGAGATCATCATAACAAGACATTGGGTTTCCTAGAACTGGAACTAAGGATGGTTGTGAGCCAGCACGTGGGTCCTGGGAACTAAATCTGGGTCCTGTGTAAAAGCAGCAAATATCCTCAACCACTAAGCCAACCAGCTCTCCGGCCCCAAGTCATGTGCTTCTTAAGTAAAGAGAAACCATAGAAAACGTCATTTCAAATGTACCAACATGTCTGGCATTTCTGGTCACCGTGAACAGCCTGAGGTGTCTACGCTGGTCCCTTTAGCCCGGAGGGCTGGCCACATCATTGCTTTGCTGTACATCTGCAGTGCTGTGCCCGACAGTGACTTCTCTCAGGTTCTACTTATCTGAACAAGTTCAATCTTGCCTTCATTTGTGGAAGAGAGTGCCACTGTGATTGGATTGCTGGACTCACAGGATTCGGAGGGTGTTTTTTTGTTGTTATTTGCTTTGTTTTATTGAACCACTTGAATAAGTTGTTCGGAAGTCAGCCGTTAATGCCAGTCTCCCTCTGTGTAAAGCGGTTTGTGTTTTCAGGATTGTTACCCTTATATTTTTTAATTACAGTTATTTATTTATATGGTGGCATGTGCCAGATTGTGTTTGGAGGCCAGAGAACAACTCCAGGGTCGGGGGGGAGTTCTCTCCTTCTACTATGCTGGTGCCAGGGATCAAAATCAGGTCATCAGGCCACCTTTACCTGCTGAGCCACCTCATCGGCCCAAGATCATCAGTTTACCTTTGGTTCCCAACCACCTGACTATGGTGTGTTCGAGAGTCATTTTCTTTAGACCACTTAAGTTTGTTGAGGTCCTAGAGTCTCTAACATTTCCCCCACGTTTAAATCATTTCTTCTAATAAATATTTTCCCTGCCTCTTTCTTACCTTCCCTGGAATTCCAGTGCGCATATGTTAGGCCGCTTTATGTGGTCCACAGGACTCGGAAACTTTATTTTTCTTGGATGTATTTTTCTCTCTTTCTCAGAGAAGGGCTTGCTTATTGATCTGTTGTCACATCTACTGAGGATTCTGATATTTCTAAAGTGCAGCTGTACCCAGTTAGGTGATTTTTATTCCAGCATTGAGCTGTTTACACCAAAATTTTTATGTCGTTTGCACTTCTCTGTTACACTCTCCATTCAAGTGAGGTGTATTTTACCCATTATTTAGATGTATTTTCTTTGAACTCTTTCAACATATATATCACTGTAGCATTGAAAGACTAGTCAGCTGAGGCCAACAGAGGGCCCAACTCAGTAAGGTTCTGTTAGCTTCTTTTCTTCTGGAATACGGGCATGATGGCCTGTTTCTTAACAAGTTTAGTGATAACTGATGATGCTGTAAACCATATGCATGCGTGTGGTCATGAACTGGATCCTGCCGTGTTCTTCTGGGTCTATTGAGCATGTCTAGATTGCAACTGCATGTTCTGTCTCCCCATCGGAGTCAGCTCTGAGACCCACTCTTGTAGCAGACAGCTGTGGGATCTGCTCTCCCCATGCCAGGCAGTTAGTTGTGAGAGCCACACAGATGCCTTCTCTGCTTTGGTGGTCAGTTAAGGCTCTGAGCAAAGGTGAGGTTCTCACTCTTGTTTTCTCTGACCCCTGAGACTCAGTTCCTCTGTGGGTGCTGGGCTGGCTTTGAGCTCCATGCTCTGGCATTTGGGGCCCATTCAAATTCCTCTTTCTCCTCTGCTCCTGATGGGGAATGCTGATCTCTGTCCACATAGCTTGTCCATGAAGAGCTCCTTTCTCTCTGCCCTCTGGCTGCTTTTTGTGGGTCCCGGATGGGTCTCCCCCATTACCTATGCTCTGGGTTGTTGTCAGAATGTTGGGACCTCCTCCCTGAATTTCATGCTTACCCTCCTGGGGTGCTCACAGTCCTGATTTTTGTTTCCTTATGAACCTCTGAGTTATGAGGGCTCATCTCTAAGAGGGAAATCTCCACTGTTCCAACAGCTACTACATCTAGTGGCGGGGACCTTGGTGTCAGTCTGCACCCCACGCTGAAGGGCCAGAGGCTCACGATGCTATCGTTTCCCTTTGCAGGCATGAAGTTGAGGGCCTCTGCCTCCTGTGTGCTCTCTGGTGAATTCAGAGTCAGTTGTTTTATTTCAACCGAATTTTGCAGTTACTTCTGCATGAACTCACAGGACCTCTCCTGTGCCAGTTACAGAGTGTTTGCATACCTTCCCGCATTGGCACATTGCAGTCCCCACCTCAGTGTGTTGGAATGAAGAGCTGGGTCTTGGGGAGCAGTTAACCATGAGGGCAGCAGCCTTGATGGTCTTATCACTTGTGTTCAGCTTTCCGTCACTGACGATCGACCTGACCTAAGCAACCTGAGGGAAGGATTTACTTTGCTCACGATGTCAGAGGTTGGAGTCCCTCAAAGTGGGGAAGGATCAGCAGAGCTGAGCAGCTGGAATCATGGCAGCAAAGAAGGAGAGGGGATTTCTCCTTTGACTTTCTTTATTCCACCAGGACTATGGAGATGGTGCTGCTCATATGAAGAGCAGGTCTTCCCCCCACTTAGCCCTCCTGGGAATGCCTATGTGGACATACCCAGAGATGCCCATTACTAATTTCTTAGGCACTTCTCAAACCAGGGAAGTTGGCAATCAAAATTAACTATCACAGGCCCGTATTGAAGAAAAGAAAGCCTCATCTTCGCCTCTTTTCTCCTCCGAGGACATTGCAGAGACACAGCCATCTGTGACTCAGGAGGAGGGTTCTCACCAGAGCACAATCTCAGAATTCCAGCCTCTGGAACTGGAGAAGTAAATCCTGTTGTTTAATTCCCTTGGTATCTGCTTTCTGTAACAGAATCCATTCTGAAATCTTAAGAGGGTTTTCTGAAAATTTATGTATATGTGTGTGTGTATATATATATATATATATAGTATGTGAGCGTGTGTATGTGTGTATGTGTTTTCTGAAAATTTATGTATATGTGTGTGTGTATATATATATATATATATAGTATGTGAGCGTGTGTATGTGTGTATGTGTGTTCCTAAGTATATAAATACAATCTGCTCAGTCTGTATAATGTCACTTTTATATATGTGTGTATGTATATGTGTGGGGTTAAGAATGAGGGGACTGGAGAGATGGCTCAACAGTTAAGAGCGCTGGCTGCTCTTCCAGAGACCTGAGTTCAGCTCCCAGCACCCACATCAGGCCACTCACAACCACCTGTAACTCCAGTTACAGGGAATCCAACACCCTCGTCTGGCCTCCACAAGCACTACATGTGGTGTATAGATACATTCAGACAAAACGCTCATACACACAACATAGAAATAAATAAGTTTTTTTTTTAATTACAAGTCTATTGCATTATGTAAGAGAGTCTGCCTTCTTCTTCACATACTAGAAGGAACTGACTGTGTTATTCATGCAAACACACAGTCGGTGATGGTTAACAAGGTGCCAGAGGAGGTAAAGAAGGAGATGGATTTACAGTCACCTAGACTGGACTAAAGTTAAATATATCTGGTAAGTCACTCGATCAATTACACATGTAGGAATATTCATTGGCTTCTTGTTGTGTTTGTCTCTATGTGAATGATAAGGTGTTGGCAGTCACTGAAAACCTCTGGTGTTATTATTCTCCTGTCTACTTTTCCCTCGTATTTCCTGAAATTTACATTTTATGCACGTTAAGGTTAATGTATATTTTATGCACAATAGTACTAGTATTCGTTTATATTATTTGATATATAAAGGCCTGTGACAGTTATGGCCTCATCTTTCAATGAACCTTCATTGTTGTGAAAGACTTCTCAGTCACCCTTTTCAATGATAAACATTTCATTAGATTTTTCTGACCTTCAACCTGATTTCAATTGTTTAAAACTAGTTTCTGTGTTCCTTTCCCGGCACAAAAGTATCAAGAAGTCGAGAGTTTTGCTGTAAGTTTTCAAAGCTTATGGCAGGATGGCCATCACTCATGTCCTCCTCAGCTCCTCCTTCCCAAGGCTGGAATGCGTGCCCTGCTCAGCACAGACCCAGCACATGGGTATCCCAGCATCTCTGCACACCTTAGGCTCACGTGGCCACTCTTCTTTTTCCCCATAGACATTCATATTTAAGACTTGGGCGTTTCCATGAGCCAAGTATACATTCATGATAAGATGCCACAAAAGTCTCCAGTAATTCTGTGAGGAAAATTGTTGCCATCAATAGTGGTCCCAATAAAGGACTAGGACTTGGGAACCAATTTTCCTAAGGACATAGATTCTTTTAAGTTATTTTATATGCTATAGGCCAATGAGGCCATGCACTGTACCAGGAAAAGTTAGAGTCAGAAGTGGGATATGACTATGAACTTCAATCTTTTTTCCCCATCTATCTATATTTGAAACAGCTCCCCACCTCTCTCCCATGCAGTTTCCCAAATCATGGCTTTGACTGCTATGGAGGTCTGACAGGAAATCTCCCCATTGGAGCATTGAGTGCTTATAAACTAATTCTGGTTCCATCAGTTTTGACCACAGTACCAGGATATGTGAGCATCAAGCTATTGGGTGGGCCACAAGAATCCCTTGGTACTCTGTGAGTTCTTGGCTTATATCTAGAGTCCCTAGAACTGCTTGTGGAGCATTCCTGCAAGCATCCTACTGTCCATCTTGTGTGGCTCCTCAGACCTGTGTTTGGTGGCCTTCCCTGTGACTGGCTTCTTTAGAGCAAGGTCAAACTGTGTTCCCCATCTCCAGCAACTGGCCCAGCCTCGACTCTTGGCATCTGCTGGCTCAGTTCTCAAATACAGTGTTATGCCCAGATTTCGGGGACCCTCAAAAGACCACCACAGAGACCAAATCCCATAAGTAAAAGCAAAGAGCCTTTATTTTCAAGCTTGGAGCTTAGACTCTCTGTCTGAGGCAACAGCGAGAGCAGAGAGCCCCTAGCCCAGGCAGGGTGGGGTTTTTATCATAGCAGAGGTTGGGGTGAGGGGATTTCCAGGTTTCAGGACCCTGGCTGACATTTGTCTAGGGGTATAGGGAATGTTTGGAATGCCATGTATTTCCTCTTAGATGCAGGCCCCCCTGGGTGGGGTCAGCTTATGTCTTTTCCTGGGTCCAGGTGTTGCCTGCCAGAAGCTGTGTCTAGACTTCTAAGCCTGTCATGGCAGCTGTGTGGTCAAGCTGTTTTGCCCTCCCCCCACACTCCACAACAGCAGATCCACAGCTGGGAGTTGGGGTGGAGCGAGTGTGAGCTTTTTCAAACCTGTACTCTTCCAGATCACCCGTCCATCCTAAATCTAAACAACAGCCAATAGTCAGAGAGAGAACAGACCTGAGTCCTTTTAAATGTACAGACAGAGGAATAAAGAGATGCCTCAGCAGTTAAGAGTGTTTTCTGCTCTTCCAAAGGGACTCTAATGGGTTCCCAGCACCCTCACAATCACCTGTAACTCCAGCTCGGGGATCCAGTGCCCTCCTCTGGCCTCCATGGGTACCCACACTCATCTCTCTCTCCTCTCTCTCTTCACTCACCTCTCCCTCTCCCTCTCCCCCTCCTCTCTCTCTCCCACACACACACACACACAGAGAGGGGGGGGAATCATTATATTGTACAAACAGAAATATCAACAACCACATTTTTTTTAAAATAGGAAGGGTGCTGTTGGCAGGTCTAAGTGTGAACATGTCTCCTCTTTGAAGAGCTAAATGTACCTCTCATCTCCATGTCACTCCATCTTTGGGTTGAAGTTCTGAATTGATGTTACTTATTGATCATTTTGGCTATTACCTTTCTACAATAGGGTTCATTTCTTCAGCAAATCCTCTAACAAAAGATCATCTGGAATGTACCAAAATCTTAAACATGAGACAGGTCTTATGTGTTTTAAGAACTTTTAACATTCCAACCCCCCCCCCCCAAGATACTATCTTTTTAAAGTGATCCAGTAACATTATCTGATAGGTTAAAACCTGATGGGAAGTCCACAGGTTCTCAACCTGTGGGTCACAACCCATTTCACTAATCTCTATCTTCAAAAACATTTGTGTTACAACTCATTACAGCAGCAAAATCACAGTTATGAAGTAGCTACAAAAATAATGTTATGGTTGGAGGTCACCACAACATAAGGAACTGTATTAAAGGGTCGCAGCATTAGGAAGGTCGGGAACCGCTGGTTCAAACTGACTTTTGTTCAATTGATTTCTCCTCATTTTGCTATGGCTGCCCATTCTCTTGAACTAGAAAGGAATGCACACACAACTGTGGCTTGCCTGTGCTGTGTCGGTCACTCTGTCACTTCTGTGGCCTGAAGATTCCTTTGGAGGCACACAAGGCAGCCTTAAAGACTGCCAGAGCCTTCCTTTATGAGGCTGGGGGAACCAGGACCCTGTCTAAAGGGCAGGCCAGAACCCAGATCTTCAGTCATGCTCTACTGCTGCATAGGTGGGTTCCATGGTCCTTAAGCACTCCACAGGAGGAGGCCCAAGCTGGCATCAGCAAGTCTAACTCATGGTGTGTGCTGCTCTCGGGACTCACCCTGAACCCAGCACTCCAGTGCTCCCTTATGGAAAAAAGATAAAGGAAGCAGTGGGGTCCTCAGATTACAAACAGACCTTCCTCCGATGCCAACACTACGCCTCTGGACTTCCCAGCCTCCACAACTGGAAGAGAGAAAAATCTCTCTTTCTAGATTGTCCATTCTGTTATAGCAACAGAAACAAAGAGACATAAAACTCAGCAAAGGATGCTGTCATGTCAGGGACAGAGCCTGAGCTCTGTAGACAGAAGGAGAGCCTTAAGGACACAGCTTTTCCTGCTATTGGGAATTCCTGGTGGGAAATGACCTAACCTCAACATGACACATTCGCCGAAAGTCCTGAGAGAAAGGTTCCTTTAAGCCTGCTTGTTCCCAGCTGCGAAGGAGTCAGGGTTCTAGAAACTCCTTTCTCTTACTTCTTCAGTTAGAGACATGGAACCTCACTGGTTTCTCTCTAGATGAGAGACATGAAGCATGAAGTCAGAATCATCCTGTCTGCAGAACTACGGCAGGAGTGCGTCTGCCCACCAAGCAGGCTTTGCCTTGTCCTCAAACCCCCAGGGGAGTTAGGTTGGGAATGCACACTGATACTGTTTAGTGGGTCTTCTGACTCCCAGGATCCAGGAAATAGGACTGGAATGGACAGCTCTGTCTGCACACGACATTGGTTGAGGTAAGACTGTCTTGATGCCTAGGTTTTCATTCTCCTGGTTCATCAGTCAGAGGCTTCAAGTGGAAGTGAAGACCAATTTTCCCAGATTGTTTTCCTATGTTGTGATAAAGCCCCAAAGCCACTCAGGGAGGAATGGATTTCCTGACGTCATGGAGATAAGCCAGGAGCTCAAGCAGGAACCTGGAGGGAGAAACTGAGGCAGAGATGACAAAGGAATGCTGTTTATTGGCCTGCTCTTCAAAACTTGCTCAGCTACCTTTCTTACACAACCCAGGCCTCCTGCCTAGGAATGTCACTGTTCACAGAGGACTATTCCCTCCACACACATCAATCAAGAAAATGTCCCACCAACTTGCCTATAGGCCAGTCTGATAGAGGCAATTCTTCATTTGAGGTTTCCTCTCTTCCCAGTTGTGTCAAGATAACAACCAACGTTAGCCATCACGATCACCTTGGTAACAGCTACTCTCCTCTCTATCGTCATCTATAAGACCACTGTATGGGTTAGCAGTGTGCCTGATTTAAAAACAACAACAACAAAACACAGAAATCTGCCTATCTTGTCACCCTGTATAAACATAGTAACCTCATGTGAGAAATGATTTTTTTTTCCTGTCAAAAGTGATTAGCTTGACAAGGGCCCATGTTTCCTGAACTTTCTCCTTCCCACTCCCCTTTGCACCAATTAGCCAATAGTGTCAGATTATGCAGCCAAGCTCCCACCAATGGGATGAGATGTGGCTACCACCTAAGTCAGGGATAAGAGACAATGACCATCTTGGCCACGGGTGCTTGCTCACTTGGCTGGAGTCCTGGCACACACACTCCTTTTGCAAAAAGAAATGGCCTTGTTGGGTTACTTTTGCTCTGTGTGTTCCTTTGTGCAACACCAAAACTTTCCCCAATACTGTGACTAAGTTCTGGTCAGTGAACTATGACTTGAAGTTTTTTGATAAGGCTCTAACACAAAACTGGAAAGGATGGGTACATTCAGGTCGTCTGTGGCTTTGCCTTTGTACCCTTGGTTTGTTGTCTTCCTGCTTCCTGAAAAGCAGATATGGTGGCTGGAAGTCTTGAGTCATTTTTTTTTTGACAGCTTAAGGATGAGAACGACCCTCCGAGAATGGCAGAGCATGAAAATGGAAGGAAACTGGGACCCTGAAGGTTGGTGGACCCTTCATACCAGATCCCTTGGCATCTTCTAGACTTTTGGAGACAATAATGTTCGACTTAGTCTACTCTAGCACACAGACCCTGGCACTGCTGCATCAAAGAAAAGGTGCCCCTCTCTACTTCCATGTTAGTATCAAGGTGGCTCGCTGTCCACAGAACGGTGATTCTCACACTTGTGGAACTGTGCTGGGTCGCTGGAGGTTTGGTGCTGAGTGGTGACTGTCCGCTGGCATGTGGGTTGGGCTTGCACCCGGACTTGTGTAGGCAGAGCAAAGGTGATGATGTCACTGCATTAAGCCTGGCCTGAGAGATGCTCCTTACACGTGGGGTGTGAAGGGGTGCAAGAAGGAGGGAAAGAAAGCCATGCAACTGTGAAGGAAAGCTCCCCCAAACATCCGCACCTCAAACTGAGACCTTCTTCAAGGCCGATTGGCTGATTAAAACTTCAATAACTGTGGGGAATTTGAGGTGTTTCAGGTCCAGAGTCTAATTACAAAGTCTTGGGCCATCTTTAGACCCCTAAAGAGCTTTTTTTTTTTTTTTTTTTGCCCACCTCTTTGTCAGACCAAACATCCTGTGATGAGCGGATAAAAACCTTGTGGAGTATATTAGCACAACTGTATGTAATCTCTACCAACCAAAGGCTAAGAGTGGTCGGGTACCATGTGAGGCCCACAGTCGTGCTGTAACTGCCTACTTAATACTTTACGTGTTCTGTTACTTTAAACACTTCATGAAGCTGCTTCCACACAGAATTTAGGGCAACAGATGTGTTCTCAGGCCACAGTCATTCGTATTTGGTTCCATCTTATTAAGCTCTCTTATTCCCTTTGAGGTGAGAGTTGTGTTTGTGTGAGGACCGAAGGGAGGTGGAGGGGAAAGACTGTCCTTACCCACAAGGTACATAGTTCGAATCCTGCCTATGTACTGTGCAGCAGTTCCCTATGAGCTGATGCATGCCCTCGCTGGGGAGGCTCACAAACAGCACAAGAAAGTCATAAGATGAGTAAGCCCTTCCTTGACATTGTGTAAACCGTGTAGCAGTGCTCGGGGAGAGATTCTGTCCTGAAGCTGCCTACAAGCTTCAGGAGCAGTCACCAGTCCTTGGGTGGACCCTTCAGTGATACTCCCATACTCAGTCATCCAAACTCCTAGAAGTAGCCCCAATAAATTCATTGGCTCAAGCTAGAATTGGATGCGTCATTTCCCACTGGTGTGAACAGAAACGGATCCCCCAGGAAAAGTGTTACCCACATGACACCAGCCACACATGGGAGGCTGGGGGAAGAGTCTGGCCGTTTAGAATTCTTGGGAGACAGTCTAACTAGCAATTTGCACACAACCAGAGTAAAGCACTTGTTGCCCATCAGGCTCCTGCCCCAGTGTTTACCTACAAAGCAGACAGTATTTACTGATACTTTCAACTGAAACGTGATGCCCATGGGCTTGACTCTGGTCTTTGAAGTACTCCAGCTTTCTGTTTTTCAAATTTATCGACTTGCTTTTTTGCACCTCAGCCTTTTCTACCAGATCTGGAAGGTGCAGAGGAAACCCTTGCTCTTGGGGAGAAACTCCAGGGTCTCCATAAGTCATTTGATACTGGACAGCTTTGTTCCCAAGAGCATTTGATACCCAGTGAAAGACTTTGGCTTTTTCTAGGAGTCTCATATAAGATCAATAGTGTGAAAAAGATGACAGGAGGCCAAAGAATGTTCATCATTTACATTCTTGCCCTAAAAAGACTTGAACTTCAGAGCTCAGTAGAGGGCCTACTAAGAGCACTTGTGAAAGCACAGGGCTGTGAGTTTGAATCTCCACATGTGTCTGTAACACTAGCATGGGAAACAGAGATAGGTGGACCCCGGAAAGTCTCTGGGTAGTCAGTCTATTCCAAGCAGCAAGTTCAGTTTCAATGAGAGACTCTACTTCCCTGCTTCAAGGAAATAAGGCAGAGGATAATAGAGCAGACACCCAATGCTGGAGAGAGAGAGAGAGAGAGAGAGAGAGAGAGAGAGAGAGAGAGAGAGAGAGAGAGAGACAGACAGACAGACAGACAGCGAGAGAGTGCGCTGAATTCTGGAACTATGCAGGTCTGTGTTAAAGACAGAGGTGTGAATATGTAGAAGGGGTGAGGTGAGGGGGGCTTCTCAAAGGAGTCAGGTAGCTCTGTCTTCAAGAGTACAGCAGGAGAGTTGGAGAAATGGCTCAAAGGTTAAGAGTGCTGGCTGCTCTTCCAGAGGACCCAGGTTCAAATCCCAGCACCCACTTTATGGTTCACGACCATCTATATATAACTCAAGTTCCAGGGGATCTGCTCTCCACGGCCTCCAGGCACACATGTGATACACAGACATATGTGCAAGCAAAGCACCGATACATGGAAAATAAAAACACAAAGAATGCCACTGAGCCTCTCCATTGAGAATCATACCCAGGGTACCACTGTGTTCCCCTCCACTCTGCTCCAGGGTGGAAGATGTAGGGAACACAGGCCCCTGGCCTGCAGCTGGCAATCTACAACCTCATCCGCCCTGCTGTCTCCAGTCCTGGGATGAAGGATGCCAGTGCTTCCCTGGTGTCCTTCTGCAACTTCTGTGGCCTGGAGTGAGGTAGCCTGAACAGGTGCTGCAGTTCCAGAATACATCTGCTGCTGCCCTATCTTGTTTCGTTTTATTCAGAGTTGATCGTGGCAGGGAAATTGGTGCCATTCCTCAGAAGACAAACATAGCCTCAGGAAATTTGTGACTTTAGGGGTTTAGCCCAGAAGCCAGAGTCAAACTCCAATGGCTGAGAGGAATTGTTTGTTCTAGATACTTGGCAACCACCCCAGAAATGGAGGGGGGGATGAGTTTAGGAACACAATAGGAAACTGACTTGGAAACCAATGCTCCATCCATTAGGCAATGTGTCCTGAATCCAAATTCAAACAGTAAGAGTTTGATGTTGCCTCTTTCCTCAGAGAGGCAGGGGAAAATGCAGGAGGAAGAAAAACACATAAGCCATATTCTAGGGCTGAAAACACCACCCTACCTGGATCCACCCAGGCAACTTACTTGGGCCACTGGGGTAGTGTCTCAGTCCAGCATAGCACAACTTCCCCTTCTGCATGTGGAACATCAAGGAGATGGAAGTACCTACACTTTGGCCCCTGCTCCCATTGGACACAGGCACTGTGGACTTGAAGGCACGATAAAGGGTTTCCAGTCTCATCCAATCAAGCAAGCATTAAGGTCTTAAGTATTGTTTGATCACTTGGTGTAGAAATCACCCTTGATGGGACAGGGAACAGGCGACTTGATATGAAAACTCCACCTGCTCCTGAAATGTAGAACCTTCCGCTGTCACATCTGACTACCAAACACACCAAGCCATACGGTTGATTTGCCTGGAGAGTATCATACTGAAAAAGAAGTAGTGCCCGAGCCCACTCCAACACTGGCATTCAGTTCTTACCGCTACACATTTTAAACCAGGCCTTCGAGATTGTGGACACCTGATTCTCGGGACCATCGGAAAGGCTTCTTGAGTCAATGGCTTGTGGAAACGCAACCAAGGTCCATGTCTGAGCTGAGGGCCACCCCCTCCCACCAGGAAGTGATGAAGACATTCTAAAGTTGACCCAGATATGGCGGCACAGCTTCACGAGCATCCTGCCAACCACAGAACTGTAGCATTTATATTAAAATGAGTTTTCCTTTGCTTTTGTTTTATTAGCTTGGGTATTATTGTTGTTTTGTTTTGAGATGGTGTTTCAGATGAGGCCCAGATTGGCTTCATATTAGCTATACATACCAGGGGTAACTTTAAATAGGAGTTACAAGTTACATGGATTATATCCCAATATGAAACTACTTCTTTCTTTCTTTGCTTCATTTCTTTCCTTCCTTCCTTTCTTTCTTTCTTTCTTTTCTTTCTTCTTCCTTTCTTTCTTCCTTTTTTAGAAAGAGTCTTGCATAGCCTAGGCTATCCTTAAACTCATTATGTAGCTAAAAATGGCTTTAAACTGAGCCTCCTGAGTGCTGGGACCATAGGTGCCACCATACTGCTTGCACAGGACCATGGATCAGACCCAGTGTCTCATGCCTGACAAACAAGGGGTCTACCAGCTCAGCTGCATTTCTACCAGGCTCCTCAATGAAACTGCAATCTGAAACAGGCAATGGTTTGTACGTGTCGACTTCGTTTGACAAGCTAAACTCACAGTGTCTGTGCAGCTATGATTCCCTAAGCCAAGAAGCCCCTCCAAACCCACGCAGACACCAGGGTCCGAGAACTGTCCGGGAAGTCTCGGTGCTGAACTGCTAGGGTGGCTGGCTCCTGGGCCAGAATGTACAGCACACCAGGGTGGCAGCCTGCCCCAACCCCTGGGCCCCTTAGTGCTCCAGGATCCGACCCTCTGTACCACCACCGGTCGGGGAAGGAGCACCACTCAAATACTTCTTCATGTGGAACCACCAGCGCTTCTTGTAAGGCGTGGCTTAGCAGCTGCCTCCTCTGGGACCCTGCCTGAATTCCAGTGTGATTGGCTGCCTTGGAAAGTCCTTAGTGCTCAGGTTGGTCATGTAGCATTTTTCTATTAGGCTCCCATCTCCTTTAAGGTATGAATTAAGACATGTCTGTAACTTTGCAAGGAGTGAAGCCACCAAGCACTCAACACACCATGACATCATGCTCCTGATGTCACATACCATGAGGTCATACTCTGTGCAGTAGTTCATCTTCACAAAAGCACATAGGAGCTAAAATTTTGAATTTCACGTTTCTAGTATGGAAAAGGGATCCAGTGACTTTCTCAAGGTCACAAGAACCCAGCAGAACCTATACTATATTCAAGCTTAGACTGTACCCAGCTGCAGGCCACAGCTTCTTGTGAATGACTGCAAAGGTCTTCTCAGACTGGAGTTTGTCATCTATTTACCCAAAGCAGCTTCCTTTGTCCCCTGGCTGTCTCCTGCTTCCTCATATCCTCCACCTCTGCATCCTCAGGCAGAGGACTTGTGACAGGCTCTGGTTTTTCTAAAGGCTGACTTCATCTAAGATGTGTGTCAAATGGCTCCTTGTTTTATTGGACCAAATGCATACCTCTTGAAGGGAGAATGCCCTGACTTTGTGAGCCTGCCTAGCTGCCAAGCCAGCCTCGGCGTAGGCTTTGGACTAACTAATGCTTTTTTTTTTTTTTTTTTTTTTTTTTTTTTGCCAAAATTTCCAAGTGAGCCCTTGTGAATCTAAGATCTGTGCTAGCTGTGAGTTCCTAGCTGGGATTCACAGCTGCCATCAGTGAGAGTGTTCTAGTTTGCTTTTCTGTTGCTATGATAAAACAATGACTGAAAGCAACTTGGGGAAACAAAGTGTTTGTTTGACTTACAGGTTATAGCCCATCTTTAGGGAAGCCAGGGCGTGAACTCAAGACAGCAACTTAAGCAGAGACCACAGAGGAATGCTGCTTTCTGGCTTATTCCTCTAGCCTGCTCAACTAGCTACCTCTCTTATACAGGCTGGGCCTACCCGCCTTGGGACAGCATCATCTACAGTGGACTGGGCCCACCTACATAATTAGCAATCAGTAATGCCCTACAGACACGCCCATCGCCAATCTGATGGAGGCAATTCCTCAATTAAGATCTCCTCTTCCAGGTAGGTCTAGGTTTGTGTCAAATTGACAAAAGCTAACTATGACACTGGCACACCAGTCTCCAGACACTGGGGGAAAGGATTCCAGCAAAACAAAGGTGATATCACAAAGTGGGACAGAGCATCTCATTGCCATGGTAACAGCTGCTGAGCTTCCAACACAGCCTGTAGCCCTGGTAAACACCAGTATGTCATCTCATTTTTAATGAGAAATAGTAGCATCCCACTAGTTCTGTGTGGAGAGTTCTGACCTGACACGAAGGCAGGTCAGCAGGATGTCATCAATTCAGTGCAGGGTTTCTCTGGAAATCAGACTGTTAAGCTATGCAAAATCATAGATTGCCTTGAATATCACTGGAGTTGGAGTTTCTGTAAACATCTCCCTTTTCTGCCCCTGATGCTGAGCACTCCTAGGATGGAGCTAAGGGGTCTACATAGTCACAAGGACATGATCTTGAAATCAAACATAGACCCAGTTTCTTTCTTGTGAGTTTAAAGGCATGCTGTGTTTACAGTAAATACCGCCTATACATAGGTAAGAATAACACAGGACACCTGTCTCCTCTGACATTCTCAACAGCTGGGACAACTGTCACTGTTGACTGTCAATAGAGTGGATCAAAACAAGTGGGAGCTTCGCAAGGTCACCCCAGGTAGATGTCACCAGGACTTCAGTTTCCAGGGATTGCCAGCTCTCATGTCTTCTCGTCTTCTGGCAACCACAGATCCTGAGTCTCCACCTATCTGTGCAGCCAGGTGTGCAGTCAAACCCTCTGTGGACAGTCTCTTCCCCATCGCTCACCACCCGCCCAAGCCTGAGCTTCAGCATGCTCTTATTGTTTGTGTGTTGCAAAGGTCATCCTAGAAAAAACCCTATTCTCCTTCCAGTAAGAATGCCATCTTCTCTATCTATTTTAATCTAAGCAGCAATGCCACACGCTGCCCTTGATAAATTTTCTGGGGTTGATGGATTGCTGGAGACATTTCTAGCATTGCACCCATTTGGTCTCCGTCTGTGCCTCCCTCTTCTGCATACTCTTCCTATTAAGCAGTGCTCACTCTCTTGCGCCCAAGTTTGGGGGCCTGAGATTGTTTATCCTGGGTGTGCCTCCTTTCAAAATGGGACCTTAGGTTTTTCACAAGATCCTGTGCTTTATGATGGATGCTGTAGGAGAGCTGAGAGCTCACCAGTTGTAATCTGAAACTAGGAGCACATTGGGGATACCAGATGCTCCAGGAGAGGGTGCAAACAAATGGAATCCTTACACACCGCTAGTGAAAATGTCAATGAGTGTAATCACTATGGAAATCACTGTGGAGGATTTTCAGAAGAAAAACTAACACTGGATCTCCCACGTGACCCAGCAACAGTACCCCTGGGTATTCATCCCAAAGACTCTACACTGACATGTCACAGAGACACTTGTACAGCAGTGTTTACTGTGGCGCTCTTCACCATAGCTAAGGAATAGAGACAACCTAGGCATCCAACAAGAGAGGAAGGAGTAAGGAAAGTGTGGTGCATACATCATGGAACTGTTTCTAGCCATCACGAAGAACAAAGTTAGGTCATTCATAGGAAAATGGATGCAACGTCAAGTAAATTAAGTCCATCTCAAAAGGTCGAATAACTGATTTTCTCTCATTTGTAGTTCCTGGGTGTCACATAGATACATGAAAGTGTGCATGAATATATAACATGAATGCAAAGTAAAACTATGTAAGTCAACATGGGGGACTAGTGGGGGCAAGGAGGGGCAAGAAAGGGAAATGCGGAGAGGTATAATGGGGCTCAATGTGCAGTATACACATACACGAAAGCTTTAGCATTAATTTAGAAATGCCATAAAAGGAAATAGGGGTGGTGGGTGGCTCCGTGGATATACTGTTTGCCTCTCAAGAGTGGCAGCCAGAGTTTGGATCCCCAGTTTAGATCCATGTTACAACCGGACTGACATGGCATCCCACCTGTAATCCTAGCACTCTAGAAAAGTGAAGAGATCCCTGGGGGTAAGCTGAGTAGCTAGATTAACTAAATCAGAGACCTCCAGGGTCAAGAGAGAGATTGTGCCTCAGTATATACAGTAGAGAGCAATTGAGGAAGATACCCGACATCAACCTCTGACCTCCACATGCATGTGCGCAGACTTGCGTTGTGTAATACACATGTGTGCCCACACTCATGCAAATGTGCACACATACACACACACACCTACATGCCCACATCAAGTGATATTTTTAAAGAAGAAGAAGAAATAAGCATCCTTCTTCTGTGATGTAACTGACCTGCTCTTCTCATAGAAGGGGGGTTGTAAGTGAAGAAGCAGAGAAGAACAAAGGAGAGAGACACTTCCTCCCCAGTGTACAGCCCTTGTGAAGGATCCATCTGTCACCTTTATTGGAACTTCACCCATCCTCTGCCTGCCCCAAGCCTAACCCAAGCAGCAATGCTGTTTTACAAAGAAAGATGAAAACCGCCCCCACTGCCCTTTCACATTCGTGTGAAATTACTGTAGTGACCTGGTACAGTCTAAGGCCAGCAAAGCAGAGGCATCACCAGCCTCCAATTAGCTGTGTCTGTTAATGACTCATCCCACGGAAGTGTGAGACCTGTGCACTGAGCAAGCTGGCTTCTCCAGCTGCCTAACAGAGTCCTACTCTGAGATGCAGCTCATCTGATTATTTATATTACAATCACAGGAATCGACAAAGACCCAGAGCTGCCTGGCTGGTGTGTAAAGAAGACAGTCTTAGAAAAAGGGCTCAGAGGTGTCCCATTCCATCCCAGCTGTGAGTCTGAAGCTCTGATGTGGAGAGATAGTGATGACCATGACTCCAGGAAGGTGTGTGTATCGGGTCCCCTCTCTGAATCCCAGGACTGAGGTCATGTTTATAACTGTAGTCGCAGACTGAGACAGAGTTACCTTTGATGGTGGGGATTTGTGCCTGTGACCACTCACCTCCTTAAAGACTAGGAGGGCAAACTAACTCCTTTCTGTAAGTGCCCCAGCTGCCATGGCCTCATGAACCACTATCTCATCATGATTCATATGTCAATCACATGGAAGGCTGTGGCTCATATGCCTCATGCCTGCTCCTGCAGAGAGCTTCAAATCTTCATGCTTAGTACTTACTCAGCCTGGAAATTTTTCTCTCCTGCACCAATTAGTTCCCACTCATACCTCAATACCTCTTATAAATAAATATCTCTCTTCCCTAAAGTCTCCCGTGACCCCAAGCCCAGCCAAGCTAACACCTCTGTTTCTACTACTGTCGTGCCACTTACCCAATAGAACTATGGCTGCACAGCCACTACCTGCTTCCCTCTACTGGAAAGCAAGCCTCAGAGAGGGCAATTCCTCTCTGTGGTGTCATTTGCCTTTATAGAGGTTCACGCTCAGTTACTAATGTTTGCGCCAATATGCTAAGACGGACCTTCCAGTTACATTACCACCTCCTGTGTTCATGGGGAGAGAAGGGGCTCTCTCTTCTGGAGATGAATGGGCAGAAGATATTTCTCCCATTTTGCTCCAAGGTATCATGGCAGCTCCTACAGGCTCCATGGGTTTTCCAGATAGAAAGAAGCTTCATGGCTTCCCTATCTGTCTGTAGAACAGGAATGTTTAGCAGAAGCCTACTAGTGACTTCTCTGAGTAAGAATGAGCACCTTCCCTTCCCAAAGCTGATGGGAAGACATGAGTTCTAATAGAATGCCATGAAACTGTAGAGAAAAGGCAGCTCGTCCAGCCATCACAGACTTGGTGGTGGTGATCTTTGTTTGGCCTGTGCAGTGTACAGAGCCCTCTCCTGACAAACCACACCACCCAAAGCACGCAACTCAGGCTGCCATTCATGGTATGAGAGAGATCACCATGGTGCCTGCTCTGGAAGTCAATGAAACCACTCCAGCGGCCCTCAGAATTCACCTCTTCAGGGAGATAATTCAGGTCTTAATGCTAAGTTCTAGCAGTGTCCAGTCAGGACCAGCTTGCTTATCCTGACAGTTGGAGGCTGTGTTATGAGCTCCTAAGACCACTGTGCAGCAGGAGACAGGTGTAAGTTCTCAGAGAGGTCATGTGCAGGGCATGTCATCCTGGTCCCCTGGCTCTGTAGAGTAGGTGGTGTTGTGTTACGATTTCCTCAGTAGTCTAGAACAGGGTATCTAACCTCTTTTCCTCTCTGAGCCACATTGAATGAATTGTCTTGGGCAACACATTAACCAGGATGTGCAGCCAGGAGCCCATAGGCTGTGCAAGCTTATGTATGTTTACTTTGGGAGACACCATTCTCATCTACAGAGTTCATACTCCAGGACCACACAATAGAGTAACAACAACAACAACAACAACAAAAATCAACCCCCCGCCCCACACAAATCTTACAGTGTTTTAAGCCTGTTTATGATTTTGTGGTAAGTCACTTTTGTGGCTACTTTGGCCATCAGAAGCTGCAGACCACAGGTCGGACACCCCTGGCTAGAATAATCTGAAAAGGTCCATACAATAAGAGCAAACAAAAGAACAGAGCAAGTTCCTATGTGATTAAATTATTACAAATAACTGCAAGCCTCTTTGTTTTCTACTTTGGTCCAGTTCTGGAGGACTCAACAGAGAAAGGTTTCAACTGTGAAACAGTTTCAGCCACACATCCCTCCCTCCCTTTCCCATGGAGTCCACTTTCCTGGGGTTCACTCAACCTGCCCGCCCTTTAACTTCAGGTTTGTACAATGAGAGAAAAAGAAACAAGTAGATGACTCAAATTCTCTTGGCTCTCAAAACACACACACTGTGTGTCTGTCCACCCATAAATGATGGTAGCAAAGTTCTCTAATGTGATATGGGTCCCCTGTGGGGACTCAGCTGCTCTGAAAGGAGAAAATAGGATCGCCTTCTGGCAAGTGACATAAAATGTAAGTTTAAAGCCAGGCTCCCCTTGCCCAGGGCCTGGACTCTCAGATGTCTACTTAGCAGTACCTCCCCCACAAGCAAGAGATTTGAGTCCAAACATCAGAGGTTACTCAACAGGAACAGAGGTATGGTGACTTGGGGAGGTATGGTGGTATTGTGTTCCCCAAAATATTGTATACCCTAATAAACTTATCTGGGGTCAGAGAACAGAAAAGCCACTAGATATAGAGGCCAGAAAATGGTGGCACACATGCCTTTAATCCTATCACTTGGGAGACAGAGATCCATCCGGATCTCTATGAGTTTAAAGCCACACTGGAAACAGCCAGGCATGGTGACTCACGCCTTTAATCCCACAAAGTGAGCCTTTAATCCTAGTAAGTGATGGCAGAAAGCAGAAAGATATATAAGGCGTGAAAACCAGGAAGCCTGGTTAAACTTTTAGGCTTTTGAGCAGCAGTTCAGCTGAGACCCATTTGGATGAGGACACAGAGGCTTCCAGTCTTCAGAAACAGGATCAGGTGAGGAACTGGCGAGGTGAGGTAGCTGTGACTTGTTCTGCTTCTCTGATCTTCCAGCATTCACCCCAATAACTGGCCTCAGGTTTGATTTTATTAATAAGACCATTTAAGATTCCTGCTACAGGGAGGGGTGTGAGGGGTGTTTCTGTTCAGAATTACCAGCATTCCTTCAACTACAGAAAAAATGAGAAGGAAGGACAAGAAGTCAGCAAGCTATTATTCAACCAAAAACCCTGGCAGAATTTGTCATAATAAAGTGGGGAGCACCAGAGGAGGTGACGAATCACCCCATTAGTACATAGTCACACTGAGAGACAATAGCCATGTTTCTGCTATGTGAGTCTCCTGAGAATTCGCACGCTTGGCCAGCCACTCCAGGCAAGAGGCTCTTCTCTGAAAAGTGGCCTGAGTCCCTGGGAGATAGACAACAGAAAAGGTTTAGCGTGCTTAAGCTTCTCAGAGCAAACCGCACTCCATCTCTCCAGAAGATTGACTCTGTCAACTTCGCAGGGACTTAAAGGAGGGATTCCCAAGGTTCCAAGGGCTTTGATCTGCTGTGTGGCTCACTGAATGCTGGCCACAGAAACGGGATTGCTGAGAATCTCTGTATTTAGGCTCCCTGATGTCTTGCTTTCCTCCTGACTAACATTTCAGATTTTTTTTCTTATCTCCTACACTAACTCCGAAACTGTGAGCGTCTCAGGGACAGGAAGAAAGTGTATAATTTTTTTTTCATTCACTCTGTGTCAAACATCAATTGAGCAACCACCTTGGACCCTGGGCCTGAGCTTCTGGCAGAACTAGGTACTTATGTCAATGTTACCACTCTCTGACACTGACCTCCAAGCCTGATTATCCAAGTGCTGCTGTTCACGAACTCCTCCAACAGCTTTCCCTAAGCCACATGGCGGGATCATACTGCCAGGCATGAGAACTCAGTCTAGGAAATCTTGCCCACGTGGCACAGGATGAGCCTCCACCACAAAAGCTGCAGAGGACAAGTTCATACTGGGAGCTTTAGCTGATTCATTTCCTGACAACCAGAATCTTGACTTGAAGGGCCACACAGATGACCACTTTTGTAAAGATGTCAGACTGCTGGTAGTGGTGTTCTGAGATAGGGTCTCACTATGCCCTGGCTGGCCTGTCATTCAGGTTGGCCTTAAGCCCACAACAAAGTCAACAAGCAGGGTTCTGCCTCAGCCTCCCAAGTGCTAAAATTATAGATATGAGCCACCATGCTTGGCCTCAACCTCTCTCTCTCTCTCTTTCTCTCTCTCTGTGTGTGTGTGTGTGTGTGTGTGTGTGTGTATGTGTGTGTATGATACACATATACCAGTATGTAAACGTGGACACATGTGGTGTCCAGAGGGTAATCACCAGGATCAGTCCTTGCCTTCTGCCTAATCCAAATGCAAGGTCCTTTGTTGTCTGTTTTCCAGATGCCATCAGCTTCCAGGAATTCTCCGTCTTCTCCTCCCATCTCCCTATGTGAGCCCCAGTATTACAGAACTCACAATATCCTTCTGGTTTTATGAGGGTTCTGGCACAAGTGCTTTTCTGCCCTGAGCCCTGTCTGCAGTCCCCAAAGTTTCTTTTTTAAGGACTTCATAATGATGACAATGATTTGTCGACAATGGCTGGATTCTAGACTGCTCTAACAGAGGATCATATTTCTCTCATTGCACCCCACTGCAAGATGGCATGGGTGGATGCAAGGGGCCATGAAGCTGGCTTTCTGTAGTCTTCTCATGGAGAGCCATGCTCACCCTGTCCAGAGCCTGGGAAACAGGGAAGCTGTCTTCTCAGCTGCTCATACCCCATCCATCACTTCAACCTTTGCCAGCATGTTGCTTAGACCAATCTGGAAGGACCCTGCCTTCATTTGTCACCTCTTGTGACAAACACTGCAGCTGTTCGTGTGCTCTGTGACGTGAACCTTGCCTTTGTATTTGTCATGATCAGTGTTCTGTGCCCTGTGATGGAGGGAGAAGTCCGGAGCCCTCTTGGAAATCTGTATGGGGAAACTGACCCTTTCACATGTGGGGTATGTCATATATGGCACTCTTGTTCGAACCCTATCAAGCCAAAGCAATGAGCAGATTAACATTCTTTACTGCATCATGTACCCACAGGGAAATGGGCATACATCTCCTGGCCAGGGTTCCTTTAGCTTGTAGGACATGAAATGGCAGGTCTAGGGAGGTGGCTCGGTTGAGAAAGTGCTTGCTGAACATGTATGAGGTCCTAAGTTCTAGCCCCCAAAACTCTTGTACAGAAAGCCAGGTGTAGTAAAGCATGCTTGTAACTCCAGGGCAGATGGGGTAGAGACGGTAAGGAAACTGACCTGGGCCTCTGCAGCCAAACAGCCCAGCCTACTTGGGGAGCTTCAGGCTCAATGAGATACTCTGCCTCAAAAAAAAAAAAAAAAGAAACAGTGCCTAAGGAATGACCCCTGAGGTTCACACACAAACAGACACACACTTATACACACACACACACACACACAGACACGCACAAATGGGCTGGTGAGATGGCTCAGTAGGCAAAGATGCTTTCCACCAAGCCTGACTGAAGATCTACTTTGAAGTCCACACACTAAATAAGCTAAATTATTAAATTTTTTTAAAAACTTTTTTTAAAAACTTTTTCGAGACAGCGTTTTTCTGCGTAGTTTTGGTGTCTGTCCTGGATCTCGCGCTGTAGACCAGGCTGGCCTTGAACTCACAGAGATCCACCTGGCTCTGCCTCCCGAGTGCTGGGATTAGAGGCGTGCACACCACCGCCCATCTGCTAAATGTAATTTTTAAAATGTTTCAAGGGAAAGGCACTAGAGTATAGCCACTCTCTGTAAGGGCTTGACACCCCCTCCCACACACACACCACCCCGAATTTCATGTGTGTACAGCAAGTCTTTTTATTAGATAAATGCCAATGGCCAAGCCCCAGGTGTTTCCATTCATGTTAAATTGTTACCCTGGGTAACTTTTCGTGTTAGCTGTTTCACAGTGTGAAGGAACAGCATAGCAATGGGAGATGGCCCTGTGCTGACTGTTACGTAAGCATGTCAAATGCCACACTTTCCAGCCCAAGTGACATGCTAGAACTGTGTTGGGAATTAAGCTGCTTCTTAATTGTTACCCAGAGGAACGATAAGATTACACCATAAAGCAGGTTTCATGTAGCTGCTTCCTCCAGCAGGACATGCCACTGCTGTTTTGAACTGGGGCAGCTGTGCTCAGTAGCAAAGATCCTCAAGAGATAGACTTGTTGCCTTCTCCTGGAAGGAAGGAGGAGGTTGATAAGCTCTCAAGGCTCAGGTGTACCCCGGGGCCCCTCAAGTTCACAACCCTTCACAAGATCCTCACAAGACTTTTTCCCTTCCTAGGGGTAGAGGAAGATGGACTGGGGTTTGGGGATCTTCAGTGGCGTGACTGATGAAAGTTAAGCAGGAGGCACCCCAGAGATGTGGTCACTTTGGGTCACCCACCCTCCAGTAAGGAACTCCGTAAACTCCAGATAGACTGGCGTGGAATCTTTTCTTGGGTCTGTCACCCCTCTATCTGCAACAAATACATGTATCTTTGTCTTACCAGGAAAAGTCACATGACACTAGGCATCTGGGGGTCAGAGTGTGTGCTCAGAGCTTGACAGAATACTCTTGGAAATACATCTTAGTCTTGGTTCTCCCAACTCTAGAACTAAACTAAAAACTACAAAGCACTTGGCTCTCGGGAATGGACTGAGGGCGTGCCGGTAAGTCTGTCCTCTAGGAGAAGGAGGATGTCGGGTATCTTTTTCTACTGTTCTCCACTGTGTTGCCTTGAGATAGGTCCTCTCACTGATTCCGAAGCTCTCTGTTTCAGTGAGGCGGCCTGGCCAGCAAACTCTCAGGATCTGCCCGTCTCTGCCCCCAGTGCTGGTGTCACATGTAGACAGGCAGACATGCACAGCTTGGGATGCATGTGTGCTGGCTCCCCCAGGCTTGCAGAGCAAGTGCTTCTCCCCACCAAGCATCCTCCCAGCCCTTGCAATGACTCTGCTTGAGTCCCCAGGCCTTCCCCTTCCATCAGCCAAGCTCATTTCTGCACACCATGGGAGGCTCCAGCCCAGGCCCTCCTCTCTGCCATGCTGCCCCCTCCAACCTCCTGAGTGTGGAGATCACAGTCCAGAACTGGAAGCTGTTGGGGAACTGTAGTGACTATGGATGGCTTGCAGAAGCCTGCCTGATCCACACAACAATAACTCTAGGCAGTCACAATCTGGTAAGAAGACCCCTTGATATATGGCCAATAAAAGGTCAATGTCCAGTGTGTGCCCAGTATCACTTAAGCCAACACACCACAGTGATATTTGAAATGGAGGCATGAGAGGCCAGCCCTGCTGTATGGATATCCCACAGTGACTGTCCTTATCTGTGCCATGGTGGGAGATGCACAGAGGATTGGTAGCTTTTATAGCTCAGAGCCTGCCTCCCACACCATCCACTACAGAGTCTCTCCGAGTACTTCAGAAACTTACAGCCCAGGGCAAGGTGTGTTAGTCTCTCAAAACAAACAGCAACAGAAACAAAACAAAAAACACTACCTTGCATCATGTTGCAGGAAAGTGTGACCTCTGCTGGATGCTGTTGGGACTGACTACCACCAGGCAAAGAAAGGACAAGAGAGGCGGAAGAAAGGAAGGAAAGGAGGGAGATAACGCAGAAAGTAAAGAAGTTTTATGCTGACCTGCTACCCCAAAAGCTTCTCCAACCTGAAGCTCCTCTTCTCTGAAATAAGGTCGAGTAAGGCTGACTGAGGGACCTCTCTCAGCCTCGTAGTGCCCATGTCTCCGACACCCCAGTATCCTCACAGCAGTGGATCAGAGCATTTAGAAGCATAATTTGCCCACATAGTTACCATTCAAACAGTTTTGAGGCATGTTGTGTGGACAATCATGCAGTGACTGATTTTGGGGAATTGGTATACGGTGGGGACAGGAAGCTTTTGTGTGCTGAACTCTACTGGCTTGTTGGCTTGCTCTTTGCCAGTTTCGCTGTGGGAGGGGTGGGCAGGGTTGTTTTGTTTTGTGAAACTCAGCCCTCTTACACACTCTGCCCCACCCCCTGCTCAGCCCAGGAGGAAAAGGCTGATTCATCAGGAGACCAGAGGTTCTGAAACACGTTCGGGCACTACAGGGCCCTAACTTGATTGGTGGGCATCAGAAGTTCTCGGTCAGGAGCCTGCAGAACTGTGAAATCAGATTTTTGCCACCTCCTCTGCTGCGGGAAGTATGACTCCTCCAGGAGTTCACCCATCACCTGTGAGATAGGAAGTCAACAGGAGAACAAAGAAACAGGGCCTCTGTCACAGGGGACCCTAAGGGACCCCAGTTTGAACAGAGATTGACTCTGACTGTGGGACTCAGATAAGCATGTATGTCTGCTTCTGAACCCCAAGGTTGAAAGACGGTTGAAACTTGTAGATATGTAGTTGTGAACACAGAGAAAGGGTGCCCAGATGGCCATGGGGAGACCAAAGCTCCCCTCCACTTCAGAACGAGGAAAGCTGGTGAGGAGGAGCCCGAGGCTTCACAGAACATCGTTTCTCCCCTGACAGGACTGGATGTCTCAAGCCTAGAGGGGGTGGATGGGATGAGGTGTCAAGCACAGCACGGCTCCCTGATGCCAGCAGATCTGCCCAGGGATTCCTCAGGTCCACTCTTCCTTATCTGCAAATACGCAGGTGCTTAAGTAATCACGTCTCCTTCACCCACGGTTTGGGGAGAGGCCCCTGCTGTCCTGGGTTTCTTGTTTGTGACAGAGCGCACACCTCTCCTCCCCTGTACCCACAGCTAACTCAGACAAAGCGTCCTAGCTGGACTGAGCTGGTCCCATCTGCAGAATCTGGAAACTTTAGGGACACCCGAACTCAGCTCTCACACGGAAGGTCAAGGACAGGGGTGGCTTCATGCCCACCTGTCTCTGTTTGACACGTACAAGAAGAAACAAGGCCATGAAACCCCACGTGCCATCAAAGAGACAGCAAAGCCGCCTCCCTCACTGACTGCCTATGTCCCGGGTCTGTCCTGCTGAAAAACACTCCTCCCCAAAGATGCCAGGGCCAGAGCCATCATCAACCCCACCAGCGACAGCAGGAGTTCAGCATCATTCTCATCATCCTTGAGGTCATACCAGCGTCACCTCCACAACCAGCCAGCATCACCTCTACCACCAGCACCTCCAACACGACTGTCACTACCCTCCCTGTCACTGCTGCCACCATCGCCACAGCCCTGAGCACCATCACCATGACAATGTAACAGGAACTGAAAGGAAAGGTACCAGCTTAGGACCTGAAAGACCACATTCTCAGCACAAAGAGGATTTATTTGCCCCCAGAGGGACAGAGGGCAGGGAATAAGAGACAAAGACAGGAGATAGAGGGAGAGGGAGAAGGGGAAGGGAACAAGGGAAAGGGGGCAGGGATATTCTTCCCTGGAGGAGGACATAGTATGACCTCTGGATAGAGGGAAGACAGACATGGCACATAGGAAAGTGGCAGTTTATAAAGGTGTAAGGGGAAACCCCGTGTTAGGGATGAGGTGTTTCATTTTAATTTGCCCTGTTAATTGGGTGAGTCAAAAGGGACTTTTGATTGCTAGATTTCAGTACTTTGACAGCTGGACCTTGGTGGTCAGCCCCAGGAGGAGGGATCGGCCAAATAAGGGAAGAGAACTTGGGGGCTAGTTTCGGGAATGTAATCTAACAGTTTTTAGCAAGGAAGAGGGAATTGGGGAGAAGGGCAAGGCCTGCCAGAGCCATGCTCCAGTGGCTTGTATTCCTTCAATAACCGTGGTCCCCATCCCCTCCAGTAGGGCCACTGTCAACCACTCCCATCACAACCACCATTACCAGTTACCACAGCAACATCCACGCCATCACACCACAAGCAAAATCCCCCTCTCTGGAAGATGCTAATTTGTTTCTGTTCCATGAAACTGGGTGACCGTCCATTAAGACGGAACATCAAGGGGCGGGCAGATGAAAGGAAGTTAGAATGCTGACAGAAAGACTGGAGCCCATGAGAAGCCGAGCGTGCAAACACCGGGAGAGTGCTGTGTGGGGAGCTGGCTACTGCTGGTAGGGTCACCGTTTGGTACCAAGGAAACACCAGACAAGCAAGATGATATTTCGTGTCTTCCTTCGGTTTTGGGTCTTCTACAGTGCTGAGTGTGAGCTCCAGGGCTGTGAGTAGAGCGAGATTCCAGCCCTTTCCATGTTCCCTTTCCACAGGCCCCACCTGCTATGATGTGGGGAGTCAGAAGGGCAGAGATAGAGTAACCATGGGCACTCTCTTGGCTTCATCCCCTCATCTGTGAACTTGGCTCAGCAGCTGCTTTCTGGGGTGCCCCATGGTTAGCATTATGGTAATCATCACTGATGTGTGGTTCCATTCGCATTGAACCAGAGATTGGCATTGAATAAAGAAAAGGTGTTTCTGCTTTGCTCTTATTAACTCTTTGTCTTTTTTCAGAGTCTAATCTCCATTAATTAGCGTTAAAAATAGTAACAAATGGATATTTAGATTCAGCTAGGAATGAAACGAGGGAGATGGGAAATAAACTCTACTGAACACACATCACAAGTACCGTGGGCCAGCATCTAGCTGGCTGCCCATGTAGAATTACTCAAGTGGAAGCAGATGAGAAGTCTCAAGTGCTCCTTAATATATAGTGTATCTCATGCCTGCTGCCTGGCTTTTGAAACATTACCGTGGACAATAAGGTGAACTTCAGATGGCCACCACATGCTATGTAAGGATGTGGAATGAAACCACAGGACATTAGACCCTTATATCCTGAGATCTGTCTTCACAGATACAGGCTACCTAACTCTGAACCTTGTGTGTGATGTGTATGTGTGTGTGGATGGGTGTGGATGGTTGTAGGAGTTGTGTGCATGTGTGCATACCCTTTGTGTGTAGGCTGACATTGGGTATCTTTCACAGTCACTCTCCACATTATTTTTTAAGTTGAAGTCTCTCACTGAAATGAGTGCTCACTTATTCAACTAGACTGGCTAGCTGGCAAGCTCTAGGAATCCCCCTGTCTCTGATTCTCCAGCACTGAGGTTACAGGTGTGTATAGCACATTGGGCTTTTTATGTAAGTGCTGGGAATCTAAACGCAGGTCTTCATGCTTGCATGGCAGCCAAGCCACCATCGAAGCTGGCACCCAGCCCATTTGGGGGGTGATAAGTTCTAAGGTTTTGAAGCTCCTTGTCTTTTGTCCCCACTGTTGTTTGTAGGTGAGCCCCTCTTCCTGGTCCTTTTGTATCAAATGTTCGCCTAGAACACAGCCCCAATGGGAGGGTCCCAGAGCTCTGACTTCAACCCAGACATCTCATGCCCTCCACCTCTCTCCCTCACTCTCCTTCATCCCTGGAGTGGGCTAGTGTGCTCTTCCACTCACAGCTCACACTGTGCATGTTGTCTGTACCCTCACACAGTACGCCTGCACCTTCTGTTCCATGGGTGAGGGGAACCATGAGCCCAAGGCAGTTTGGTCTTCACAGGTACAAGCACAGGGCCCAGAAGGGCAGACAACATCAACAACACTCAGCAAAGGTTTCTAGAAGCCATTTGGGATGACAGTCAGGGCCTTTTGACTGACTTTGGAACCAATGACCCTTTAATAAAACCCAGGGAAAATGATGGTTTGTTGTCAAAGAATAAACCTTGACATAAGACGCTATGGTACTGAGTGCAGCCACCTCCGCACAGGTGGGGGCCTGGTTCTGCCCACGGTTGGCACTGGTGCAATGCCAGGCTTGATATATCAGACAAGTAATTAAATACAGCTCTCTGGAAGCACAAAATTGATCACCAAAATAGCTCATGGCATGTATCAAAAATGTTTGTTTACAGACAGCTGACGGGGTGCTAATTACCTCCTGACACCCTCCGATGACACTCATTCATTTCCCATGCTGGTCTTGACAGCCCTGAAGAGAAGCCTGGCTGTCACCCCCACTCACTGAGCAGCAATTCCCCAAGCTGAGGCCTTTGACCCTCCTCTCCTTTAAGTGACAGGGATCAGCTGGTCCTCACTGCAGGCAGCCTGACCCTTGAAAAACCTGATCCATTTTTTGCAGTAATCCTTTCAACTAGAGAACTGTGTTCTCTGGGCCTTAGGTTCCAGATAATTGCTGCGTGATTGTACATCAGAGTCCTTGGCAGCTTGTTACAGAAGCAAAACCCCTCCAGACCTGGGTGGACACAACTAGAGGCAAGTATTTTAATTGGCACATTGAGAACTCCTGACCAACAAGCTCCATCTATCTAATTTGGGATAATAATTCTCTACTCACTGATTTCAAAGTCCTGCTTCCTGATTTGTTTCCTACTTGGACTATGAACTAGTCACTGAAATCCCATCCACTTCCTCAGTAAGGAAGGGGTGGGCAGGGCTCATGAGCTGCTGGCCTGCCTGAGCAGGGTTGGGGCTGGCCATCTGTCTCCAGCCTTGGCTGTGGAAGTGGGTATCTAGGTCCTGTAGGAGGTGTCTACTGTTCTCATTCACATTTCACTCAATAGCAATAAAAAGGCCCACTGCTTCAGTGTTGGGCAAAGTCAGGCCTTACTGCTCCTGTCTTCCTTTTGAGTTCTCTTCTTCTGTCTCTGTTTCTACATTCATTTAACAGTATTTATGGATTGCCTTTGACGGGATGGGCATTGTGCCCAGCCCTGGCTCCTGCAGAGAATGAGCTTCTCACTTAGGGAGTTCATGCACAGGGAAGAGAACAGACCACAGCAGCCAGGAAGGTCCTACCAGCAGGACCAATTCTGGGAGTGTGACCGGGATGTTAGATAGCCTCAAGGTATCCATGGAGGGTATCCATGGAGGGACTGGTGTCTTAAACATCTGCCTGAGGAGGGAGTCTGTGCTTGAATATCCTCATGCATCTGTAGTGTTGACCTGGGATCTGGACAGGACATAAAGAACATTTGAAGAGATTTAACCCAAAATCACTTAGCAAAGAACCCTAGGGGGGTCAGTATGAACTGGGCTAAGGAAATTCCAGGGCTGCAAAGTGACGTTCAATAGGAAGCCACTGGTGCCTGGGGGACCTGGAGGAGCCAGAGACAGCATAAAGTAGAGAAACCCAGGTGAGCCTGCAGAATGAAGGAGAGACACTGAGGCCAGAGACAGAGCTAGTGAAGCGCACGCAACCCCAGCCTGAATGCGCGTAAGCCGTAGAGCAGGCTGGCGTTTTTAAGGGAAATTTGCTCTATCCCTCTTCCTCGGTAAGTTTGTGATGACAAAAACGGTAAAATACGTCAAGTAGTAGCTGCACGGGTCTGGTGAACTTTGTCAGAATCAAAATGGAGTTACTTCTGTCAAGCCCTGATAATAATTAATTGGTTGGTCACTGATTAATTCAAGAAGCTCTCAAGGAGCAGGGCTCATGCAAGGTCCTGACAACAAGACCCCCACGAAGTGCTCTGTCAGCACCACAGACTTGCATCAAGAACGCTCTAGAAGAATACCATCTGCCCAGAACTGCTGCTTCAGCCGCAGCCTGGTGCAGCCTTTGTTAATCCTGATGGCCTTTGCTGGGGATTGTTGTGTTAAAACTGTTACACATTCCTCTTTGTTTTTTCTTTAGAGATGTCTACCTCAGGCTCTCAGAGCTCACTCTTCCTCTTGTGCTGCCCACACATTCTCACTGCCATGTCATGCCCACTCTACGAGTCTGGAGTTCTCTGTAGCTGAGATGGATGGACCATCTGGAAGCTGGAGAATGCCAAAGAAAACCCAGTTTACTATCGCAACACATTTCTATGCAGTCTATGGAACTTAGATCAGAATAAAACACTGACACAACCCATAAATAAGTCTTTGAGACAGGATCTCACATTGTAGGTTTTGCTGTCCTAGAACTCACCACCTAGCCCAGGCTGGCCTCAAAAATCTCTCTGCACTTGTCCGGGGTAGTTTTATGTCAACTGGACATGAGCTAGAGTCATTTGAAAAAGAGGTCTTCGACTGAGAAACCCGCCCACTGTGGGTAGTGCTATTCCTGGGCTGGTGGTCCTGAGTCCTGTAGGAAAGCAGGCTGAGCAAGCCATGCTGAGCAACCCGGGAAGCAGCACCCCTCCACGGCCTCTGCATCAGCTCCTGCCTCCAGGTTTCTGCCCTGTTTGAGTTGCTGTCCCAACTGCCTTCAATGATGGACTATAACCAGAAATGTAAGCCAAATGAACCCTTTGGTCCCAACTTTCTTTGGTCATGGTGTTTTATTGTAGCTATAGTAACCCTAACTAGGACAGCAATACTCTTGCTTCTGCTTTTTCTCTGAGGAATGTGCCACTATGTCCAGCTCAACCCACACATGCCTACGGATTTAGTCCATAAAATGTGTTTGGATGCTTTAGTTTCAGAAAAATCACAGATTACGATTTAAAATGAAGTTGCTTAACATAAATCCCAAATGAGAATTTCCCCTTACAAATGTAAATGAGAGGAGAGAAATATGCATCTGTTTTTAGTCATTTAGAAGTCTCCCTGTGTCTGCTGACTGTCACCGACGTTAGCACAACCACAATTCCCATGTCAGAGCTGGAGGAGTGGCTCAGCAGTTAAGAACACTGGCTGCTCTTGCAGAGGACTGGGATTTGATTCCCAGCACCCACATCCCAGCTAACAATCATCAATAATTCCAGGAGCAGGGGAATCCAGCACCACCCTCTTCTAAGGTCCTCAGGAACTGCATGAATGTGGTTCACAGACATACATGCAAACAAAACACCCATACACATTATTAAAAATAAAATAACAGTTCATATGTCAGAGAGGCATATCTGGGGTGATGGATTCTGTGCCCTGTACACAGTATGGAGGCATCACACATTTCTCTGTGTTTACATGTGTTAATGTTTCTGCCATCTTGAGTGATGGCCACAATAGGGAAGTAGGTACTTCTGGAAGATCTACACAACAAGAGGAGGAGACTCCATCATGTCTTGGCACCTCCTGCTGTCCTGAAAAGCAGAGGGAACAGGGTGGCTTAGGGTGGTCAGTTCTAGGGTGTCCAGCAAGGACAGAGGGCAGAAGTGAATGGGGAGGGGAACATAAACCAAACTGTGGTCACCCTGTGTCCCCACAGGCCCCAAATTGGGTCCTCTGGTTGCACATAAGCTTGTTTTAGTATCTTCTAGATTTGGATGAGTTAAAGAATGGATCTTTATTTAAAGGCATTGAGTAAACGTTACAGGAGGCCATACTATGAAGCACTCTGGTCATCAAACCAGATCCTAAGTGGTTTCTAAGAAATCAGAATTGCTACGATGGAAGCCTATCTTCCCATATGGGCCAGCATCAGTTGGCGTACAAGGGAAGTCCCTGTGCCGTCTCCCTGGCCAGGAAACAAGCAGGGGCTGGCCTTTCGGCTCCTCTGCTGGTGTCTCTTTCTCACCTTACAAAGAGAGGGACTTTGGAGTGGTTGTTCTCCGTGTTCTCCAGTTCAGCTTTCTTTAACCCTTCCCTGTCTAGAACGGCACATCCTCCACCTGACCCATCAAAACACCTGCTCCATTCATGGAATGAAACATTCCTGGCTTCAGAACTTTCACCAAAGTTTAATTTCAGACCTTTAAATCTCCATGCTTTGGCCAAAGGAAGTGACTGAGAATTTCCTGGCGTTCAGGTTTCACATGTGAGAGCAACCCCATCAAGGAAGGAAGTAGTGCCTCACTACTTAGGATTCCCAGCTGGGGACTGGGGGCTGGGATTGGCATTTCTTAAGAGGGTTGGCAGGATTGTGAAACAAGGAAGGAGAGGGCAGGGCAGACTGAGAGGAATTATTGTCAACACAAGGTCATTTCCAAGATGGCCCCTAATCATGAACTCCAAGGAAAAGCTACCGAGAGCTCTGAAAGAGCATCCCAGACACAACATCTCAGACACAAAAAGAGCAAAAGGCATGATTTTTCCACAGAATAATCCTGGAAGGAAAGAGATTGGAGTCTTACTTTTGTGTAATTTCATATATTATATACATTGTACCAATTTAGCCCAAATTGGCCTTTTCTTCACGCTGATTTCTGTTTCATTTAAAACTAGCAGTGTCTACTAGATATGGGTTTACACACCTGTAATCTCAACACTGGGGAGAGGTAGACAGAAGGGTCTTAGGTCTGAAGCCAGCCTAGGCTACATAGTAAGATTCTATCTCCAAAACCAAGAGCTGGGAATGTAGCTCAGCAGTAGAGTCTTGCCTAGTACGTACAAGGCCCTGGATTCAATCTTCAGCATCAGCAATAACAACAACAACAACAATAATAATGGTTAGATGATAGTGATGATGAGGAGGAGGACAATGATGCCTGGCATGCAACTCTGGTATACACCTGCAGGTTTGGCAGAGTGCTTGATAGAACCCGAGTTAATACCACTGTCCAAACCTCTGGTTTTTCATGCTGAAGATGGAGCCCTAGGCCTCTTGTATGCCAAGGAAGTGCCACCTAAGCCTATATAGTCCTCATCTGTACATTTCTTCCTTGAGCTCAATAAAACAAGGGTAGTCATGTGATGTTCCCATGACTGGGGGTATCATCTAACACTGATAGGCTCAGCAGGGAAAACCAGTCCTGCACACTTATATTCAGACACCCGTTGGCCTCTCATTTCAAGACCTTAGAATGGGGATGGCACGGCACAATCAGAACAACAGTTGCAGCTGAGAAGCAACAGTGCCTCATGCCACTCCTACCTGGAAGGGAGGGGATGCTGTAGCAGGGTTGTCAGAGTGGTGGCTGGCTTTGGGGGGGATGGGCCTCTCATTTCTGTGGTCTGCATTGGAGGAGAAGAGAGGTGAAGAGCAAAGATACAGGAGACAGTCTGAAAACATCTTTGCTTGTGAGATTGGCTTTGGAATAACATCTTTCTCAGCCCCCACAATATGAACGGAAAGGACCCAGGACCTTCACAATCCACTATTCTAGCCCCTGGCCACATGTGGCTATTTACACTGATATTGCAATTAATCCCCCTGGACAGTAGTAGACAGTTGGGGTGCCAGCCAGACTGTCCTTCGTCATAGAGGTCTGACTGGATCCAGAACGAGGCATGCCCTACCTTTGACATTGCAACCTAGCACTGCTGTTTATGAATTCCATGCTTTAGAACCACATGATTGGGTTTTTAAAAATCACAAAAAAGACCTCATTGTGCTTTAAGTAGTTTACAATTAGTGTTGGGCCATGTTCATAGCTCTCCTGGGATGCATACAGCCTGATGAAATCAAAAGAACCTGCCACTTAGAAAGTTGAGGCAAGAGGACCTTGAGGAGTTCAAGGCCAGCCTGAGCTACATAGTGAGATCTTGTCTTAAAATAAGGGGGGGGGGGCAGGGGAGAGAAAGAGGAAGTAAGTAAGGGAGGGAAGAAAGAGAGGGAAGGAGGGAGGAAGGGGATGAGGAAGGAAGAAGGAAATCACAACTGTTCACAATTAAAAGAGAGATCTGGCTTCACTTTCTCCATGTCTTGAAGCTTCCCTGTGGCTGCTGTGTGGAGGGGTGGCTTCCCCGTGGCTGCTGTGTGGAGGGGTGGCTTCCCCGTGGCTGCTGTGTGGAGGGGTGGCTCCCCCGTGGCTGCTGTACGGAGCTCTCAGGCCAAGGTAGAAGACCAGGTAGGGCTGACAAAGGCCAGTGAGGGGTGAGATCTGAGGTGCATAGTAGATGACTTGGAGATAGGAAGCCAGGTCTGGTTTCCTGTGAAGGATGAACTGTTGTGCATGGTGCCTTTTTCAAGGGCATTGCCAGGGCAAAGCGTCCATTGGTAATGGACCAGCAGTTGTGACTGAGTTGAGTTCTCTGACCATAAGGCCTTTTGGGGTCTAAACTAATGTGTCTAAACTCTAAATTGACTTTAATAGTAATATCAGTAAAACTGACATGCCCTAAGAGTTTATTCAAATCCTGGTATTTTATGAGCAGCTGTCATTGAGCTCTGTTGTGCACCTTACACTAAGGACATGTTGGGCTTAGAGGCTGACTCAGAGGAAATAATTTTGTATTAGTCCCCTCTTGTTCTTTGGGGCTGTGGAGACATCATAATGCCCATTATGCAAAAAACGATGGCATGGTTTTCATGCTTTATTTGACTAAAATTGTAACTACAGAAAACGTTTGTGTTCAATCATCTTGGTCAATCAACTGACTATTTTTAGTTTTTAAAAATCACTATTTGGGGCAGGCAAGATGGTTCAGCCAGTAAAGGTATTGCTGCCAAGCCTAATGGTCTGAGTTCAATTCCCAGGTCCCACATTTAGAAGAAGAGATGGATTCTTGTAAATCAACCTCTAACCTTGATATGTGAACTGCAGCACTACACCTGTGCACACATACATAACCATAATATAAATACATACATATAATTTTAAGATACTTTCAATAACCAGTTTGTATTAGAGGCAAAAGAAAAGGTCAGGGTTTACCAAACTCTATTCCAGAGAAAAGTAATGTTATTATAAAATAACAAAAGAAATAGTAATTGTGTGAGTTATCTTCTCGTTGCTATCACAAAACAGGCTGAAAAATGAAAACTGTATTAGTTACTTTCTGTTGCTGTGATTAAAACACCAGGACCAAGGCAACTTATAGAAGGAAGAGGTTATTTGGGGTTACAATTCCAGGGAGTCAGTCAGTGATGAGTAAGTGGAGGCAGTAGGGAACAGGCATGGCGGATGGAGCAGAAAGCCCTTTCTGGTGACACACTTCCTCCAACAAAGCCACACCTGCTAAGTCATTCCAAGCAGTGTGACCAACTGGAAACCAGACATTCAAATGCCCAAGACTATGGAGGACATCTCACTCAAATCACAACACTTAAACAGAGGAAGGTTTTGATTTCGCTTACAGTTTTGGAGGTTTCAATCCATAGCAGCCTGGATCTGTTGCTTTGGACCTGAGCTGAGGCATAGCACCATGGTAACTGGGACATGTGGCAGAAGCTGCTCACTCCACAGAGGTCAGGAAGCACACACACACACACACACATATACATACATACACACACACACACACACAGAAAGAAAAGAAAGAAAGAAAGAGAGAGAGAGAGAGAGAGAGAGAGAGAGAGAGAGAGAGAGAGAGAAAGAAAGAAAGAAAGAAAGAAAGAAAGAAAGAAAGAAAGAAAGAAAGAAAGAAAGAAAGAAAGAAAGAAAGAAAAGAGGCAGGAGAGGATACATCTTTTCAGGACATGTCTCAAAGAGACTTACTTCCTCCAATTATTTCCCACCTCTTAAGGCTTCTATGACCTACCGAAACAGCACTACAAACTGTGGACTAAGCCCTCAACACATTCATCTGTGGGAGATACTTCCTATCCAACCATGACCATAAGAATAAGAATAGAATAGTTCCCTATTATCTATGAAGCATATGTTCAAAGACTCCTAGTAGATGCTTGAAACTGAGACGGATAGTACCAAACCCTATATAACTATGTTCTATATGTCCCTGTAAGTTTAATTTATGAGTCAGGCACATTAAAAGATTAACACTTATAACAATATACTAAAATAGAATCACCAACCCCAATAGCTCCTGGGCTTTGGAGCCATTACCAACTAAAATGAGGGTCACCTGAACACAAATCCTGAACAGAATACCCTGACAGTTGCTGTGATAACTCGGATGGCTAATGAGTGACTGGCAGGCAGGTAGCATATACAAGACAGACACACTGTACAGCTGTATATCAATGACATATCCTGGGGAGATAGAACAGAACACTTAAGCTTTCACTATACTGCTCAGAATGCTGTTCAATGTAGAACCTGTATATTTTTTATTGCTAGAATTTTCCATTTACCATTTTCACAGTTTTATGGATCCTGGGTAACTGAAACCAAAAACATGCAAAACTGGGGAAGAGAGAGGAATGTGGCCACAATAACAATTACAGCTAATGTTTATTGAGTGTTTGGATATGGGACTTGACAATTTTTATGAAATTGTTTAAGGCCAATGGGCATTTTTTTCCTTAAAAAGACAAGTAGAATATTTCCATGCTCCTTTGGGCCATTCATAATGTTGACTGTCCTTGGAGAAAACCCATTTTATTTTGTTCAACTTGATGTTGTTCTGAGAAGGGCAACTTAAAAAATAACTGTGTCTGGTCCCCAAACTTGGCAGCATCGTTGAAGATTTCACACTGATTGGCATGTAGATTGTCACTTTGGAAGCACACTGAGGAAGCTAAGGGCACTTGGATTCTAGACCAACATCTTCAGGAAGAGAAGGCTTTCCCCAGCTGAGAGCAGAGGCTGAGTCAGGGGAACCACTCACCTGCCCTTTGTGGTTAGTGTGGGGCTCAGCTGTCAATCAACCAAGATCCTCTGCTGTGGGTAGACTCCATTAGAGGCTTCCTAGACCTGCTGACCCAGCTTGCCCAGTGGAGGGCCAGATAAAATGCAAGACACTCAGGGAAATGTCAGTCTCAAACAGCAGATTGGTTTTAATGCGAACGTGTTCTGTTTGTCGTTTGTTTACGGCTCACATTGAATTGGACACCTGGGTTTTTATTAGTGTTGTCTTATATGCTGTGCCTGGACCCTAGACCAGAGCCTGCCATGCTGCTGTCCCGTGCTTGGGAGTGCCAAGTTTCCACTGTCCTCCATACCCTAGAACAATCTCAGGCAGCAATAAGGCTGGACATGGGCACAGACAGCGGAGAGGAGAGTTCCATGAAGGTGTTGTGTTCTCCCACGCATTCTCATGACCCTTGCTCTGACCATGGGATTCTTTTGACAGCCATTCTGACCCCATGGCAAGGCCCTACAGGACCTCCCCATGGGAGCTCAGCTCTCTTCATTCTCTTTGCCTAGCAAGCTGAGCTCTGCCCAGCAAGCCTATGGAGAACAATGGGCTAACATCATCAGGGGTGAAAGTTCAAGTCACCATTTGCAGACACCTGTCTCATCTCTCCTCTTGCCATTTATTTCCCATCCTCCCCAACCAAAGCAGCCCCTGACACCCTCAATCCCTTCCCTTCCCACTTGTCCTTCAACTATGCACAGGCTCACTGGGGGTGTCTACCCTCAGGAGATTACTTAGAGGAGAGAAGCCATGTCCCTGCCTCCACAGGGGCCACCTAGGGCCGCAGGGGTGCTGCTGACCTGCTTGCCCTGCTCCTCACACTCAGCCTTGAGCTCCTAACAAGAAGGGTCCCTCTCTCGTACACTTTGTGTCCAGCGCCTGCTGGATATGAGTGGAGCAGGTTGTACATGAATTGTGGCAGGAAGTGGATGAATTTATGAGAATGCCTGAGATATAACTGAGCCTGTGCACTCACCTCTTCCTATGCCCCACCCCCAGCTGTCCCTCACCAGCCTGAGTCCCCACCGGTCTGTGTGACACTGGCCCTCAAAGTTAGGTCTTACTCCAGTGAGCAAATGCTGCTCCGACTCCACTTGAAAAATGTACTATATTTTATGTGTGTGTGTGTGTGTGTGTGTGTCTGTCTGTCTGTCTGTCTGTCTGTTTGTCTGTCTGTGCTTGTGTGTCTGAGAACAACTAATGGGAGCCTATTCCTTCTCTACAGAATGTGGGTCCTAGTGATGGAACTCAGGCTTGGTAGCAAGTGCTTTTAGTTGGTAATCCATCTTGCTGCTTTCAATGTCCTTTTTTACCTGTAGATGGGTCTGACTGCTAAGTTTGTGGGAGGGAAGGGCCAACCCTGGGTTGGCAGACACCATAGCTTTTTTTCCCCTGTGAGGTGCCCTCCTTGAGGTAGACACCCCTGGCAAGCCTGCTCATATCTCCAGCCCAAGTTGAAGGCAAGAGATTGAGGGGGTCAGAGTCACTGGCCTGTGTGGAACTGAGAGTAGGAGGAGAGATGAGCCAGGCATCCCATTCAGTCTGTGCAGAGCTGAAATGCTGAGTGAAACACCAACATGATTGATTCCCTGTAGCTTCGGAGTCTATGATGCACATTTTATGAACACCTGTGAATCTTAGAGCCTGGAGCCCCCAGTGTCTCCACCTCGACTCAGAAGAAACCTGCTCTGGGCCCCCTTGCTAAGTCGGTAATTAGGACCAGGCTGCCCACTTCCCTGAGGAATGTGGGAGGCACTCCATTTCCAGAGACTGCACAGGAAGAAGCCAGTGTCCCCAGGCGCATTCCTCACTGATCAGGAAATTGAGGCTTCAGAAATGGCCAGAAGAGTCGGGGACAGGGTCCTGGGAACGTCCCTCTGCACTCCTGGGCTCATGTATCTTCTCCCATCAACACCTATCACCACCGTCAGAGTTGCCCTGGGCGATGCAAGTTGGGGGAGGGGCTCCAGGGGCAGAAAGGTGCAGCTGTGCAGGCAAGGAGAGCCTTGTGGCTTTGAAAGGCACGTGATGAATCACCCTAAGGTTGTTGCCGGAAAAAGAGACTTCACTATAGGAGAGAAGTGGCCACTTAAATCTGACCTCTGCTCACCAGCAACCCATGTGGGTGCACACACACATACACAAATGCTACAGCCACACCCGTGGGCCTCACTCTGGGTCTGTTCACCAAGGTCACTTGGCAGTGTCTGGAGACATTTGCTCATCATAGCTAGAGGTGGGAAGCAGCGAACAGGGGATGACTGCACAGAGGTCATGCATGAAGCTCCACAGCCTATTGTGCTTGAGATAGCCCCACAATAAAGAATGATGGGCCCCAGATATCAAGGCTTAGAATCCAGTTATGAAGCTGCCTGTAGACTTTTGCCCAAGAAGAGCTTGCAATTTACAGCCAGCATGCATGGTTGCCATTGGCTACCAAGGTGCTTGCAGAAGGCTGAAAGATCCAGCAAAGCACTCTCTCTTTCCAATGGCTTTAATGAAGATGCTGCTGGGGCACACACATACACATGCACACACACACACACACACACACACACACACACACACACACACACACACCATCATAGCATCTGCTCACCCACAGCCAATTTCTCAGTGGAAACCCTGAGCTAAGCAATTTTGAGCAATGTGGAGAAGGACTATGGAGACATTCAGAGTTCTTAAAAACCAGCAGGAGTCAAGGAGGCTGGAGATGCTCCTGGGACACAGGGGTGAAGACAGAGGGAAGGCTTCCCTCTCCTCTCACTGCAGAACAAAACCAGGAATGCCGAGTCCATGTTCTCTTGTTTGGTCTTCAAAGCCTTTCCTTGGCTGAGACACTGAAACTCTAGAATGATCGTGATGTAAGATGAAATGTCACTTGACGGACGGCAAAATTTAACCTCTTAATAATTTAGACTAATTTTTTTTGTTGCAACCGTACCTGTCTGACAAGGTGAATGTCACAGGGTGGCCAAGCAGAGTCACAAAACAGTGTCTGTGCACCAGATGGCATTTCTCCTTCTTACTTAGAGGCTCTTTCTCACACATACGTCTGAGAGTCCTCAGAGAAACAAATAGGAAGAGGGCTGTCATTTCCCTTGTAGAAGTGACAAGACTATTTTAAACATAGCTGATGTCATCATTTAATTTGCTCTAATATTAGAAAGTTTGGAGAGCCTCGGTTCCTCCACAGCTCTGCAGGCTGGTGGGCCGTGTGCACTATTATTGGTGACAACACAGCTGGACTGGCTTCGTTTGGTGACTTGTTTTCCTCTTTATGTGCATGTATGGGTACTCATATGTCTATAAGTACTACTTACACTAGTAAGTGCATTTGTGCATATGTGTGTACGTGTGCGTGTGCTTACATGTCTACCAGTGCAAGTGGGAGCAAAGTGTACTCATGTGCTCATGTGTGTGTGTGTGTGTGTGTGTGTGTGTGTGTGTGTGTGTGTGTGTGTTTGGGGGTGGGAGGACGTATCCAGGCCAGAGGACAAGCTCGGGTGTCATTCTTCACCAGCTGTCCACCTTACTTTTGAGGCAGGGTCTCTCACTGGCCTGGAACTTGCCAAGTAGGCTAGACTGGCGAGTCAGTGAGTCCCAGGGGTGTGCCTGTCTCCAGCTCCCCGGCACTATGATTACAAGCGATGGCCACTACCTCCAGCTTTTGTATACGGATCCTGGGATCAGATCAAGGTCCTCTTACTTGAGCTGAAGTCACTTTACACATCAAGCCCTTGGTTTTTGTTTCGTCTAGTGTTTTGAGACATATTTGCTAGGTAGCCAAATCATGCTTCAAATTTGTGATCCTCCTGCCTCCACCTTCTGGGTGCTGGGATTATAGATGTGTACCACCATGCCTGCCGAACGCTGTTTTTCTGTTTAAAGTGATACAACAGGAAAGGCCTCCAACCTCCCCTCCCTTCCTACTTCTCTCTCTCTGTGAACAAGCTTTTCAAACCCTCAAAGCTGTGGTGGGGAGATGCTGATGAAGTTATCCTGCTGAGATGACAGGCAGAACCAGACTTGGACACTTGCCAGACCCGCCCTTCCTGGGGGAGAGTCGGCTCCTTCTTTCACAGGCCTCTCTGCTTAGAGGCAAAGATGCTGGAGGAAGGCCTGGGAGGAAATCCCGCTGACCCTGTGCATGAGTGTGCCCCAGGGCAGCCAGGTCACTGTCACTTTAGGGAAGGTGCCGAGTGGAGTTCCTTTTGCGTAACTTCATCGCAAAGGGAAATGGACTGGAGTCCTTAGTGGTGACAGTCTCTTGGCAGAGCTGTCCTGGCCTCGGGTTGGAAAATGTAACACTGAGGGAAGCCCCTGGGTCTGTCCAGTTGACATCTCATCAGGAGAGAAGCCAGCAGCCAGGGACAGGGCCAACAGGTCTGCACCACCCCAGCACCTCCCCCAAAGACTTGCACAAGCTCTCCTCCTCTCTCTGCCCATCTCAGCAGCCTCTCTGAGAACAGTGAACATGCAGGACACTGCCTTTGGATCTGTTTTAAAGCCTTGCTCAGCTCCTGAGCTGTTACCTTCAAAGAGTCTGCATTAATTTCCTAACGTTAAAAATGCCATTCAGAAAAAAAGACACATTCTAGTGCCTGCCTTTACCTGTTAAGTACCTCATCACTGGCCCCAAGGCACTTCCCCTGGGAAAGGAAGGCTGCAAGAACAGAGTTTCTGCTCAGTACTTTTACTAATGCCGTGCTTCGGAAAATAAAGATTATTGTTCTGGAGAACGTGGAGTTTCAAGTGTTTGCTTCTTGGGGCTGGAGAAATGGCTCCATCCGCAGAGTTTTGAAACTATGATGACCTGAGTTCAATCCCCAGCACCCAGGTAAAAAAAGTCCAGTATGACCAGAGCACATCTGAATGCTGGGGCTAGAGAAGACAGAGAGGGGTGTTTGCTGGGGAGCCTGCCTAGTCAGTCAGTGAGCTCCAGGTTCAGTGTGAGACCCCGGCTCACAAAGCTATGGTGGAGAAATGACTAAGGAAGACATTCAATGTCAACTTCTGCTCTCTCTCTCTCTCTCTCTCTCTCTCTCTCTCTCTCTCTCTCTCTCTCCCCCCCCCCCTCTCTCCACATACCCCGCGCGCGCGCGCGCGCGCGCACTCACACACAGAGACAAAGACACAGAGTCTGAGAGCAAACAGCAATTTACTTCTTGTACCTTTCTCTTAAATCATTTTAGCTGTGATAGTCTCAAATACAAGTTAAAATGTTTTTAAAGTGTCCCGAGTCTTTTACTTTGGAACGGAGAAGGGCAGTTTCCTCCCGGAAGATTAGGAAGGATGGATTTCAGGAGCAAACAGGATGGTGTTCATCTCACCCAATCAACAGCCCACACAGCGAAGGTGTGCGCCTTTCTTGCCAGCCAGGGAGCAGTGTGAGAAGTGAGCATCACAGAGCTGTGTTGAGGCTTCGGAGAAGCACCTGGTAGGGCCAGCAGAAGTGAGCGCCTGCTCCTGTGCTAGCCAATGACAGATGAAGACAGAGAAGGGGGGGCTGGCAGGTGTCGCTGTCAAGCTGATTTAAGGTCTGACAGTGTGGCCTTTCACCAAGCAGTCGGGTAAATCAACTAGCGCAGGTCGATAGGGCTGTGGGAGGGGTCCCCCGGCCTTCTCCTGGAGCCATCTGTCTCCTAATGGCAGACGTTCGTCAGGGTGGGGGCAGAAGTCATTCCGCAGACTAAGACGAGATTATTTCACAAGCCTTATTGTGTAACTAAAGTTTCCCCTGAAGGATGAACTGGAGAAGATGTTTCCATGTAGCCTGGCGGGGGAAGAGTGGGGTGGCCAGGCAGATTGCTTTGGTAGAAGGCACGTCTGTTCCCAACAAGTGTCTTTATGTGTTCATGTGTAGGTGTGTGTAAATTTTTGTGTGTGGTACAGGTGTGTGCAGGTGTGCATGCACATGTGTGCCTCTGTGTGTGTGTGTGTGTGTGTGTGTGTGTGTGTGTGTGTGTGTGTGTGTATACGTACCAGTGGAGGTCAGAGCTTAGCCTAAGCTGAGGAATCAAGGTTCCATCCACCTTGAATTTTGAGATAGGGTCTCTGATTGGCCTGGAACTTTCCAAGTGCCAGCCTGACTCACCAGTGAGCCCAGTACCCGTCAGTATCTGCTCCCAGTGTTGGGTTTACAAGCATGTGCTACCATGGGTACCAGAGACGGAAGGAACTCTGGTCATGCTGTTTGCGTGGTAAACACCTTACAGACTGAGCCACCACCCAGCTCTCCAGTGGACATTCTTATACACATACGAGTCAGTCTCGCAGCATGGGGGAGCCCAGGACTGGAGGTTGAGATTCATGCAGCTTGTCAGAAGGATGCCAGGGGTGAAAGGTGGTCAAAAACATGAAGCTGGAGACGATACTGGTTGTTAAAACCTCCTTCACTTGGTATCTGTGGCAAGAAAACGAGGGATTTGGAGAAGCAGATGGGGAAAGAACATCACATAAGCATCAGGGAGACCCAGAGAACAGCATTTCAGCCAATCACAGGCCCAAGGTGAGATTCCACAACACATTCAGGAATAAGCATGTCATTTGCTGTTCCTGCAGGCCATGCGTGGTCACAAGGGGCCCACACACTTCTCAGGGCTCACACCTGCATCACAACTGTGTGCTACAAAAACACACAGCTGGAGCCGGGATAGTCTCTAGGTGAAAATTGTCCTTCCTTCTTTGCAAGGTCTCACTGGCACCTTGTTATCCATAGACTGAAGACCCTGCCTCTGGGTCATATACGTGGGTTCGAGGTCAGTTGACCTGCTGGTTGACTGTATTCTGGTACATTGCCCTCAGAAGAGACTGGAGAGGACTACATTTGCTGCATTTGCATTTTGCAAAAGGCAGAGTTAGGATCCTGTGGGGATGGAGCCAACATAGGCCAGTGGCTTTCAAACTAAGAAGGTCAGTTGGGAGTGGGGCGCCAACCGCAGGGGTCTGTGCCAAGGGCGTGTGCTGAACAGGAACCCTTAAGAGAGCAATAAAAAAGAGTGAAAAGTGAGAGAGAGAGATGCAGCTTGTAAATTCAAACATGACCTCGGAGGTCCTTCAAGTTCATTTGCCCGCAGACTTCTCTGAACGACTGCCCTGATTCGCAGAGACCTCTCCAGACTGCTCCATGTCCTCCTTCCCCGCCACTTCTAGGTGGCTGTGAAGCCTTGTGAAAATTATCTCACCTCTTCGGACCTCAGCTGGAAGTGGTGGAATTAATGACAGTGTCTTTTCCATACTGTCACTGTGAGGACAAATCACATACACAAAGTGCTATCTTATGAGTACTTACCTTTGTCCTTACTCTGTTGTTACAACAGGATGCATGAAACTGGCTCACCTATAAAACAGATTTCCTTTGGCTCAGGGTTCTAGAAGTTGGGATGTGCAAAGACAGGCAGCCTCTGGTGAGAGCCTTGTGCTGTGGGATGTTCTGTATGTCACATGTGTTGCTAATTAGTCAATAAATAAAACACTGATTGGCCATTGGCTAGGCAGGAAGTGTAGGTGGGACAAGGAGGAGAATAAAGCTGGCAAGTGGAAGGCTGAGTCAGAGAGACACTGCCAGCCGCCATGATGAGAAACAGCATGTGAAGATGCCGGTAAGCCACGAGCCATGTGGCAAGGTATAGATTAATGGAAATGGATTAATTTAAGCTGTAAGAACAGTTATCAAGAAGCCTGCCAGGGCCATACAGTTTGTAACCAATATAAGTCTCTGTGTTTACTTGGTTGGGTCTGAGGGGCTGTGGGGCTGGCAGGTGAGAGAGATTTGTCCTGACTGTGGGCCAGGCAGGAAAACTCTAGCTACAGCCTTGTGACGCTTCAGCTCACATGGAGCCACACAAAAAAAAATGTACACAGAGAAAGCCCAGGACCCCGGACACACAATCACTCGTGACAACTCACTCTCACGGCAATGAACCCCTCCCAGAAAAATGAATGCAGTCCTGTGTGAAGGACATCAGTACCATCAGAGGGTTCTGTCCCTGTGGCCCACACCCTTTGACAGATCTTCCACCATGGCTATCTCAGGGACCGATTTCTACCTGAGTGTCTAATGAAGCACCCCCGTGCCACACAGCAGGGTGGTGTAATTATTGCTGAATGACACTTTTTATCCAGCAGCCAGTGGCTCTGATCAGACAAGAGAGATGGCCGGGGGGTGCTGGACGGGACAGAACGGACCCACTCAGGATCATGGCAGTGCAGAGGGCCTTGTCAACACACCCTTTCTTCTCCGTCTCAGAGCCCTTATCCCCGGGTGCCAGTCCTAGGATGGTCCTCAGGTGGGAGTAACATCTTTGGACAAATGCCCCTGATTGCCTTTCCTGTCAACATTGTGCTGATTGCTGAACGCCAGCCAATCAGAGGGAAGGCTTAGTCACCCACACTGGCCTCACGTACAGAGGTTTTAAGGAAACCTTGAAACGTGGACAAGCTGCACTGGATAAGGTGAACCCCACTCACTGCCAGACAAAGTCCTGAGGTTAAAAGAGGAATGTGGGTCCCAGCTCAACCCACGGGTGAAGTGAGAAGGAACAACCTCGGGGCCTAGAGACGCTGCCTACTTTCCTAAGAATGTCCCCCAAGCCGACTGACCCTAAGGGCGCCAGCTTCTCCTCTTGAGATTTCCCCAGTGGTTTTTTTTCACATTCCTTTTTACACATTATTTGGCAATTTCTCATGCACAGACGGAAGCTGGAGCTGTGGCCAGGGCTTTGCTGTTCTCTGGAACAGCTTGGTTTCTTCATTCACAGCGAGGACTCAGCTCTCAGCCTGGGCTGGCAACCAGATGTGCAGAGAAGAGGAATGGGTTCCAGGCTTCTGGGGCCAAAAGGCAGGCTCTGGGTATCTTCTAATCTGCTATTCTCTCCTTGAGGAGCCCTGAGGAAGAGACTAGTCTTGGGTCCCTGCAGGATCTGTTTACAGGTAAACTGATCCTGGGAGATGTGTAGCCATTATCTCTTCCCACAGCATTTGAAGTGTGGAGGAGCTACCGGCCCTGGGAAGAAGCTCCTGGGTGTGTGTGTGGCGAGGGGAGGGGGGAATGGGGCAAAGAATCCCAGGTAGGTGGGACAAGGCTGAGCCTGCCCCTACCTGTCACCCTCTGTGCATCTCAGGCCAAGGATGTCACTAGAAGCAGGTAACTGGTGGCTTTGCCGGAACTAGCTGAATAACCTTAGGGTGGGCAACTCCGTCCCAGCCTGTCCCACCCACCTTGCCCCACACACCCCATCAGTTCACAGCATATTTTCCCTCTTGGGACAGTGGATAGGATGTACCCCTGCTACATCAACCTGTAGTAGGCTTTCCACACATGACTCAGATCTGGTGCTTCTGAGATTCGGGGGGTAAGGAAGTCCATCTCTAACCATTCTCATTCCTGTTCAAGGCTGAAGGCAAGGAGACAAGCCATTGCCTTGAACCTGAGGCCACCTTAGATTACTGAGCTGCCGGGGGGGGGGGGGGGGGGGGGGGGGAGGGGGGGGGAGGTGTGAGGGGACAGATGGTCTCACAACCTCACAAGACAGATTCTCCCAAGATGAGGCCACCTATCCATGGGGGCAAGGCTGCAGCTTTAGCAGAAGTGACAGTCTCCTAAGGATTAGATCAATCCTTTGTGCAATAGCAGCCAGAAGGAGTTCTGCTCATGTAACAAGATCACAGCAAAGACAATGACCAAACAGTCCACACCTTGACCAGGATCGATTAATAAAGTATGTCTCTTGTCCCTGACCTCCTCCCCAAATATTTCTTTTTTTTTTTTTTTTTTTGAGCCTTACATTCGTGTCAGTGTCCCAAAGACAGACTTGAGGTCACTGGGCCCTTTTATCTGTTGCTATTCCCAGTGTGGCCACAGCGAGTCAGTTTCTTCTCTCTACTTTCCCCCATTAGTCTCTTTAGTATATTGGGGTGTGTGGATGAGCTTCACTTTGTGGGGCTCTAAAGCCCAGGCTTTACCCTAAAACCTCTGGTGACATGCTACTTTACAGCAATTAGGTCTGTGCATATATTTAGCAACGAAGAGGAAGGCCAATGACCAAATTAGTGGGTGCATCCTTTCTTGAGTCTCGCTGGAGATGGTGCTAATCAAGACCTAGAACTGGAAGCTTGTGAACACTCTCCCTGAAAAGAAGTGCAGCAGAGGCTGGAGGAAGATTATTCCAGAAGGATGTTTGTACCTAAAGCAGGAACAGGAATGTCTGCCAAGGGCTGGGGAGGCTAGGACTCCTTAGGTGAAATAAATCCTTTCCAAACTGCCTTAATCCCATCAAAGGATGGAGGATGGACCTGAGGACATCATAATCCCATCAAAGCTGGGAGAGAACCAGGGGATCGCTCATCCCAGGTCCAGGAAGGAAGCTGCTGGCTGGAAATGGAAACAGTCTCCACTCCAGGAAGGATAAGACAGGCCACTCATCCTCACCCCAGCAGCCCTTCCATCCAGAGTGGGGAGAGACTTGCCCAGCCTTTCAAAATCTTTTGCTAGAGAAACTTCTTGAGTATCCTGCTGAGTGCTTCCTTTCGAAGACAAATTAGTTTCAAACCAGAGGAGCCTGCTGCCTCTGAGCCCATCAGCTTCAGGGAGCCCAGACAGATGTCCCCTAGAGCCTGGGACAGGACAGTCAATACCAAATTAAAACTAGCTTTAAAATAAATTAGCAAACAGCACTCTAAGCCCTTCCTGCTGGCTGCTGCCGCTGCTCTTTTCTTTTCAGTCCAATAAAACAATTAACTTTTACGTCTCGATTTATTTAGAAGCAGCTGCCTTGGGGGCAGGGAAACTCTGGCTGGGAACTCTCTCTCTAGGGAGAGCAGGGAATCTGCCCACCTAAATAGATGAGGCCAGGCTAGGCAGTTGCCACTCAAAGGGCTCTGAGAGGCCTGTACACTGGTTGGCACTTTCAGGTGAGGTGGCAGCTTTCATGGGGCCGCTGTGGTTGTCTGTTATGCAGGATGCAGAGGAAGCGGTATTTATGATTGTCACCATCTGGGATGGACCGAGGGAGCACACCAAAGCCAGCAGAAGCTCACTGCCAAGCATTCAGAGCATAGTGTTGCGCAAGAACCTGTAAATGCAGTCTGTGAAATGCCACTGCGTTGGGACCACTCCCTGTCCCCTCTCTATCCAGATGGCACAGGTAAGGCCTTGGCCAGGCAAGTGGACCAGCTTTCTGCGGCTTGATGGGTGAGGGCAAATGTGATCAGACCTTCAAAATTTGATCTAGGTGGGCTGGCTGGTGGTCAGGCCCTCATGAAAGACAGAGATAGCCACTGTCTCGACACCTATGGGCTGAAGGAAGGAAGCCTGGGAAAGGAGCCCTAAACATAGCTGAGTGTTGGATCCGGAAACAGAAGAGTTTAAGACCCCAGGGGAGAGGATGGTCTGAGAAGTCGGAAGTCTGGCAGACATGATCAAGACAGTGGCAGTGACAGAGATCCTGGAGCCTTTGAAGGAGCAGGGTCAGATGGGAGGCCACCCTGGTCTAACCTCTGTGGGAGATGAGTCAGAGCCTTGACAAGAGAGCCTGGAGTTTGCCTTTAGTGGTGTGATGGGGGCCAGTGAAGGAGTGTCCTCAGAAAAGGAGGGCAGTGTCACAGAGATTGGGGTCCAACTGAAGTGGGAGAGGAAGGCTGGCTAAACTTCCCAAACTTCTCTGAGCAGACCTTACGAAGATCCTGGTTCAGTTTTCTCTTGCAGTTGGGGATCATCCCAGCAGAAGGAGGGGTGATGTCGGTCTCTGTAAGGATGTCCAAGGTCCTGCAGGAAGCTGGAAGGAAGCTATGTCTGGCAGAAGACACCACACTGCAGCAGAGGAAATGGGCCCTGCCTCTCCTTCCCTTCTCCTTAGGTGGGGAGAAAGGTAGATGTCCTCGTGGAGTGGAGTTCACAAGATGGGTGGGTAGCACCAACAGCATGAGCTGTCAACAAGAGCTAACCAACTAACCAAGTGTTGGGAGGAAGGGGCAGTACAGCAGAGGACAGAGCCCGGGCCTGTGATGCCAAGCGCACAGAACTCAGGAACAGCTGGTTCAAAGTGAGTCTTCAAGCCTCACGGAAGACTGTGTCCCTGTCTGGGTGACTGTGGGAAGGTAGGGCACCCCATGGACAAAGCTTCTTGGAGAAGTGCACCTCCGAACATACAGAAGATTACCCACTGAACCTGAGGGTGACCTGAGCTTCCTCCCAGAGCCCTCTGCCAACTGCAACTAAGCATTTATCAGCCTCTGCTGCCCTCTACGGGTAGCATCTGGAAACACTCACACTTGGTTCCTTCCGGGCAGAACAGAGGCCCTGTGAGTTCTCCATAGGTGTCCTCACGGGCCAGAATCAACACGCAAGTTTGCTGCAAACCCCAAAGTGAAATCCATACAGAAAACTACCCACCAACTCCCTACATTTCAAAATTAATTATAATAGAAACAGCTACAAAGACTAATGATGAAAACAATGTCTATGAAATGGACAGAGTACAACAATCATGCCTTATCCATGGTAGGTTAGCTTTCCACACATTCAGTTACCCTCGCTCAACTGTGTCCTAGAAATACAGAACGGAAAACTACGGGAATAAGCAACTCATAGGTTTTAAACTGCACATTGCTCAAATAGCAGGATGATCTAGAACCATGCCTCTATCCTGTGTATCCACACCGTATGTTACCCCCCCCCCCATAGTTAGCGAGCAGCAGCTGTCTTAGTGATAAGATGGGCTGTTGAGGTACTGCAGAGCTTGGGTCCAGCTAATTAACAAGGTTGGGAGGGCGTTCCAGGGCGTGACCAGTAGAGCAGACCTACTCCTGCTCTATGCAAATGTACTGCAGGCCACATGGGACGAATCATAGTATCCCATGGTGTTTGGCACTATTCCAGTCTCAGGCGTCATCCTGGGTACACCGTACCTGCTGTAGTTAACTGCTGGGTTCATTCACCAGACCTCAGTTCTGAAGTGACCACCAGGGGGCAATGCTCCCGCACCTCCCAGGCACCCAGACCACCAGATTTCTCACAACCAGACCTCGCCCTCGGCTTCCTGGCACATGGAAGCAATCCTGGCTGTGCGCACATGGCTAAGCAAGACTGAGCCAAGCGAAACTCCATGGACAGTCGCCACCTGAGGGTGCTATGTGTTGGCCTCTGACCTACAGCAGCGGCCTTTTAGCTTACAAATAAGAAAACTGAGGCCAGAGGAACTCCAGGGCCCATGGCCTTTAGTGCATCTGCCAAGCACAGATACTCACTAATTGGCAAATCTCTCCTGAAGGAGACTCCCAACAGTTCCCTAAAACTCGGTTAACTCTCACCATGACAGACAGACGTCTAGTAATTTCAGGGTTAACATCAGACAGTAAGTAATCTCATGCAGAAGGCTAAGGCTAGTCACCTCCATCTTTGCGTTCCCCGGGGTGTCTGTTGAGTGAAGTTTCCCTGGGGAAATGTGAGCAGATGTCCATGCACCCCAGATAGGGCATTGTCATAGTTTACTTTTCTGTTACTGTGGTAAAAACACCATGACTAAAAGCAACTCGAGGAGGAAAGGTTTCACTTTCAGTCTGTCATAAAGGGAAGTCAGGGCAGGAACCTGGAGGCAGGAGCTGGAGCAGAAGCCAAAGAGGAGTGCCGTTTACTGGCTTGCTCCCTGTGGCTTTATTATTCAACCCAGGACCATCTGCTCACAGAGAGCTAGGCCCCTCCCACAGCGAGCTAAGCCCCGCCCACAAAAAACTATCAATCAAGAAAATACCCTCACAGACTTGCCCACAGGTCAACCTGGTGGAGGCATTTTCTCAGTTGAGGTTCCCTCTTCCCAGATGACCTGAGCTCATGTCAAGTTGACAAAAAAACTAACCAGCACAGGCACCCACCACAGACCAGAGCACAACCCCACCCAAATCCAACCTTGAAGCCAATGAGCTCATTGACCTTAAGGAACATGCATAAGAGGCTCACTACAGGAGTGTGGGGGACCCCAAAGCATCAGCGCTACTGATCAGACTTCCCCATGGCTGCACAGATGCAGCGTCCCCTTCCTCAGCCAACTTTCCATTCTCTACGTACTCCAGCATCTCCTGAGACCACATGCAATTCGGGCAGAATTATATGCCAGCAACAGGGTAGGATAGAGGGAGGTGACTGAGACCTCAGATGACGGTCCAGGGACCCCACCCCCATCCCCTCCTTCTATGGGGTATCATGAGTAGCTGCTTCTGATGACAATGGTGATGGCGGCTATGCTAAGGGAACAGCAGTCTACACCTCAGAAACGCTGGGGCTCACTCAAGAGGAGCCAGTGGACACAGCTGCTTGGCCTGAGGTTCAGCGGCACAATTTTTAGGGTGAGGAGGGGAGGGGAGGTGTAAGGAACCTAAGAGCCCTAACAGTGGACCCTAGAATAATCTATCAGTCTGTTTTACTCAGCCTTGATTTTGTGGCAAATGCTTTAACTCTAAGTCATGTCTATTTCCCATCACAATGGGCATCCGAGCCTCTCAGGCCCTCTCCCGTGGCTGTCCTTTGCTAGCAGAGCAGCAACTCTTCAAGGCACAGTGGAGGACGGGTGATATCTGCAGGCCTATGAGGCGAGAAGCAGTTGGTTCTCTGAAAAATCTGGGTCATCTCCTTGCATGGTTCCGGATTTTAATACTTTACCTCTGAGAAAAGGAATTAAAAAATTACTTTGGGACTATGAAAGCATCTCCTGGAAAACACGAGGCTTATAGATTTCTGTGGGTCACCTGTGCACTGTCAGCATCATCCACGATGTCTCTTCTTAGAAACGGATTAATGAGATTATTTGTGAGGCTTACCCATAGCGGCTTGTAGGGAAACAGGAAATGAAAATGTGAACTTAGAAGCTAACAGCAGCAGAACAGTGCCCAGCCAGGGTAGCTGGACTTAACTCGGCTTCGAAACCTGGGGTGAATCAGTGTTGACTTTTCTGGGTTAGGGTTAGCTCATCTGCTATAATAACACCGCAGCCTGGAAAAAAAAAATCACCTGGTGGCTAGCAAAGAAACACAAGGCAGACTCCCAGAACCCTCTGGAATGGAACAGTCCCTAACTACAAATTGCAAGGACCGGTTCAAGATCGTGACTGCTGTGGTGAGGGAGGAAGGAACCGGACCAGGGGAGAGCAGAAACCGGACTTCTGCATTCCAGTAGTATTTATTTCTTTGACGTGGAAAATACTAGAAGAGGGCTGGGGAGGATGCACAGTGGCCTGAACAGTTGCCTGATATGTGTCAGGTCCTGGGTTCAAGCCTCAGCACCGAAAAAGAAAATTAAGAAGGATAAGCAAGTTCAAGATGTGCACCGGACAACAGAGCACTCAACTGCGCCATGCACCGGAAAATGCTGGAAAAGTAGCTTTTAAAAGATTTGTTTAGGGGGCACTGGCCAAGGTACAGCTATAGAGGTCTAGGTGTGCATGTATTTTCATTTCTCCTGTATATGTACCTAGGAGAAGAATGGCTGGATCACACGGTTAACTCTGTTCTTGGAAGAACTGGAAGCCTGTTTTCCAAAGAGGTTGTGCCATATCACATTCCCGCCAGCAGTTACTAGGGCTGTAATTCACAGCGCCTGTGGCACAGGCCCACCATGCCATGAAGTCTTCTCTTCTATTTCACTTTGTTTGTCTGTTTGCCTGCTTTTAAGACAAAGTTTGGCTATGTTGCCCAGGATAGTCTTGACTCCCTGGACGCAAGTCTCAGCCTCCCTAGTGCTGGAACTATGAGTATGTGACTCTGCTGCTAGACGTGTATATCACTTGTTTATTTCTGGGTTTTTAAGACTGAATCTCCTGTACCTCAGGTTGGCCCCGAACTTACCATGTAGCCGAGAATGACCTTGAACTCCCGTTATTATCCTCTCCCAGGGCTGGAGCTTCATGAGTCTGACACCCCACCTGGCTTATATGGCTTTTTAATTCTTAGCCTTCGAGCTGGTGTGAAGTGATATTTCCTAGGGCTTTAATCTACACTTCCATAATGAATGATAAAGAACATAGACTTTACTGGTTTAAATTCTGGGTGGTGGGAATGTGAGTGATTGGCATATCTTTAATTTCCACATGCTCACATAGTATTTTAAGACATGTGGCTTGCTACTGTGCTGACAAAGCGTTTACCACACAGTGAGATCTTCAAAAACAGTAATGGCGCTTTAGCCATGGAGGAGTTGGCATCTGACCTCACCACACTCCATCCCCACAGCCCAGTCAGCTCTGGTTCCGCTGGAAAGGCCAGGACTGCCTTAGCTTTGTGTCCAGCCCTGGCAGTTCTCTCAGCAAAGTGACAGAAGTCCACTAGAGGGCTCTCAAACACAACAGTGATTAGAGAGGCCCTTCCCTTGCAGAGTGTATCAGCTGCACAGCTGACCCTGTCCTACAGCCCCCAGGGCCTGACCAATGCCACTTACAGTGGTGGTCAGCAACAGGGATGGGGATACAGAATTATGATCTCCCAGAAGTCCTGTCCTGATATGCCCCTCGCCCACATTTCCAAAGATGTCCTGCCACCCAGCCAGGGTCTAGGCTGACACTAGGTCCAGCAGCTTCTGTCTATCCTCCATCTATCCGTCCTCCTCTCTCTCCCAACAGAGATGTTTGTGGAACTTGGACAGCGTCTCTGAGAGAGTGCTGTGGTCAGTGGAGGACTGTGTGTCCCCCCCCCCTTGAAATTGGAATGTTAAAAACCCCATTCAAAGTAATGGTGGGAGCTGGGGTAAGAAGAGGTATAGGATGCGTTCCTCATGAAGAGGGTGGTACGTGAAGGAGCGGATCTCACTGAGCTCCCTCGCCACCTCCTACACCTGAGGACGCAGTGAGAAAGCATGTTTATGGGCCAGAAAAATGGACGCCTGCCAAACATTGAACACCAACACATTGACCTTGGCCTTCTCCAGCCTCTAGATAGAGAGAAATACACTGCTGCTGTATGCACTGCTGCTGTATGCACTGCTGTTGTATGCACTGCTGCTATACGCATTCCTGTTGTATACACTGCTGTTGTATGCACTGCTGCTGTATGCACTGCTGCTGTATGCACTGCTGTTGTATGCACTGCTGTTGTATACAAAGTGTACAATACATTGCCACGCAGTCTGCAGCATTTTGTTACAGCAGCCTGAGCTGACTGAGAACTGCTGTATCTCTTGTATCCCAAACCAGATCCTCCCCAGGGATCCATTCCTGTGACCTCCTAACTGTTTGCCCTTTGTTGCCACCAGAGGAAATTAAGCCAACTGGAGGGAGGCCCAAGAGCCTGTTTCTGCATCCTCTGGGGGAGCCAGGGCTGTAACTCAGTGGCAGAGCACTTCTCTAGCATGTGAGGTGTAAGGCCTTGGGCTCAATAGCCAGTAACACAACACTCTATATCTCCATCCTCTGGGGTGCCTTGGGCTGTGGTAAGGTCCGATTCCACAGAACTGTAGACGAGGGCTGTCACTAATGGTAACAGAACTGAACTCTTCTCTATCACTTCCTGTTTGCAGTATCAAGGCCAGAAAGTATTCTAAAAATTATTCCCGTTCCTCTTTGTTATCTTTCTCTATTTCAAAGACTATAAGGAATGTCTTTGGACCACCACCTAGCTTCTACCAGGGGAACCTTAGCCCCAACTGCTGCAGTCTCCCCACACCTACCATGCCCCAAGGAGAGAGAAGGAAGCTCCGTGTGGCAGGTGCACCAGGGGCCCTAAGGCAGAGTCCTCTCTCTCCACTTCCCTCTGATCAGATTGCTCTGCTAGCCCTGTGAGGAAGTCCTCAGGCCCCAAGCTCCAGCTGAGGACTTCCAGAAGCCAAGCAAAAGCTTTCACCCTGCACCTTTCCTGTCTAAGCACTGACTGAAAGTTTTACTTGGTGGAAAAAAAACTTATTCGTCACCTCCAATATGTTCTCTCCATCCCCACAGTCACTCCCCGAGTCATCCACTCAGGAGGGGCACATGAGGGCTGCTAACCACTGCCTCCAGGGTCAGGCTGGACCCGGGCTCTAACAGTCATTTACAGTAATGGTCAGCCTTGCTCCTCAACAGAGTCTCTGTTGCTTTGATTGAAGGGCATCAACATTGCTGAATGGATGAACTTGGGCTGCGAGGGAGCACTCCCAAGTATGGCTGACAACTGTTCACCCAGCGAAAGGCCTGAGCAAGCAACTTGACCTGTTTCCGGGAGTGGGAGGTCTTAGAGAGTAGGAAGTACACTTTGACCTCAGGTCTGTATTGCCTTCCCAAGTTGTCAAGGTGAATGCCAGCATCCTACCTACAAGGCTGCTCATCTCCCCTTCAGAAATGCCTCCCTGCCGACACCCAGCACTGCCATTCCCTAAAACACTGTAGCTGTCTTGGTGCATGTACATCGGTTAATCTTGCTTGTCAACTTGACTGGATCTGGAATCAACTAACAAGTCCCTAAGCACTATTATAAGAAATTTTCTTCATCAGATCATTTGAAGAGGAAAATACACCTTCTGGTGTCAGTTAAAGAGATAGAGGGAGACTGGAAAGTGGCTCAGTGGTTAAGAGCACTGGCTGCTGGGGACCAAGGTTTGATTCCCAGCGCCCACGTGGTGGCTCACAACCATATGCAAGTCTAGTTCCAGGGGACCCAGTGACCCCTTCTGGCCTCCTCAAGCACCAGACATTCACAGACATACATGGAAGCCAAATCTCCATAAAACATTTTTTTTTCCTAAAATGAGACAGAAGAAGGAAGCTTTGCTCCTGCCGGCTTACCTTCACTCACCCTGGCAAGTCCGTCCACTCCATAGCTGCTGTTGTTGGTTCACGCACTCATGCTGGAAGAGCCCAGCTTCGAGCTTCCGACTAGGACTGAAGATCGGCAGCTCTCCCAAAGTCCTCCAGGCCTTCAGTGACAGACTGAGATTTCCCAGGCTTCCAGCCTTGTGAACTGAGCAGCTACTGAATTCCTAACCTTCTCCGATGTGATCCAGACCATACGTGTAAGCCAATCTAAGAAATCCCACTGTAATATATACTCATTCTATGGGTTCTTTTCCTCAAGAGAACCCTGTCCAATACAATATCGTGTTACCAGGTCTGTTCTGAAGGTAGCTGTCAGGTTGTGTTTCTGCGCTGATTGGGTCCCAGGCAGGCAGCAAGCCTTGTACCACTCAGCTCACAATGGAAACAGCTCAAACACACAGCCTTGGGCAGCTTCTGTGGTCTCTTCCTGTCCCAGGCAGAGATTGCCTGCCTTCCCTTGCAGTAGACAGTGGCGAATGGCACTTTCCAAGCAACCCTGATGAGCCAAGGATGGAGCTGCTGGGCATCTGCACTGGACGGTGCTCCCTCTTGTTGCCTAGCCTCCATCTACGCCTGGAGGGTAAATGCAGCCTGTTCCGTTTGGAATCCCTGACTAGATCAAGTCCATTCCTTTCCACTCCTAAAGGCCAGCTGCAGTGCAGCATGAAGATAAGGAACAAGAATTGCTGCTTCAGACCTTCATGGGAGACTGACAACCTTTGACCTACACATAGGTTCTGATTCTAATGTTCATCCTGGGTCATGAGTTAAAGGCTTGGTCCCCAGCCTGCTGGGAAGTCGTGATACCTTTAAAAAGAGGTTAAGTCATTGGAGTGTGTCCTTGAAGGAGATGGTGGGGCCCGAGCCCCTTTCCTCTTTCTCTATTATTGGTGCTGTGACATGTTACCTCCCCACAGACCCAAATGCAAAAAGGCCAGCTGTCCATAGACTGAAACCTTCAAAGCTGCAACCAAAATAAATCTCACTCAAAGATGTGAGTTGTCTCGGCTGTTTATTGTGCTGTCAGAAAGCTTTCAGATGAGCAATGGTAAAATCATGGGTCGTATTAAAGACCCACAACCTTCCATCTCTTAGGAATTCTGTGGGCCCCTGGTTGATGAAAAGAGCAAAACCAGGTGTGTGACATCTGCTTGACAAATGTTATTCTGCTTGCTTCGGCCAGCGTGGCAGATGTGGAAAGCAAGAGGTCTCCAGGAGGGGTCCCAGTCTCTCACCCTCCCAGGCAGCTCTGTGAGTTCTGCAGGTCACAACAGCGCTCATGCGTCTTTCCTTTGCTGTGGGTTGGTACTTGAATGGATGCAAAAACAGGGTTAGGGAATGTGACTTGTACCTCGGCACGAAGCAAAACACTGGTACCAAACCACTGTCATTGTGTCATCCGGCCCGCGGAAGGGAGCAGCTGTGTCTGCTTAGGGACACCTTTTATCAGAATGAAACTCTGGATTGAGTGTGTCTGTTGCATACTGTGTGCTGCCATAGCTCCGGGTAGACTCTCACAGGGTCATTGAATGTCCACGAAGATGACTGATTTTCTTTTGGGACTCTGTGTTTACTTGAATGACTGGCAAAGCATCATTTCTCAACTGTGAACCTTTGACAACATTTTTCTCAAAGGCGAACTAAGTAAGTTTGACACATCAAGGAAAACACAAACAATAATAATAATGATGATGATGATGATCAGAATTTTGGAAAACTTGTATCTGCCACATATATATCTTGCATTTCTGAAATTGGTGTTGAAATAACCACTGTGCATTTTTTAAAGGTTTCCTTTTCTTATTGCACGTGTGTGTGTGTGTGTGTGTGTGTGTGTGTGTGTGTGTGTGTGTTATGATATGTGTATGTACCCTCAGAGGCCAGCAGAGGGCATTAGCTCCTCTGGAGCTGGAGCTATAGGCAGTTGGGAGCAGCCCTGCCTGGGTGCTGAAAACTAGAGGTCCCTCTGGAAGAATACAAGGTGCTCTTAACCACTGAATCATCTCTCCAGCCCCTAGTGTGAATGTTAGTGAAGACTAGATTGATGTTTGCAAGATTTGGATAAATGGATGAGTTAATTGTTTCCAAATGACCGTAGTTTAATGTTACAAAATTATGAATGAGTTAAAAAAATAATTCACAACACAGGAGAGAAATAGTTTTTAATGGAGAAGGAAAAATTCACTCACGTACTTCCAGCCTCCATGTGCAGATGACTTTTAAGGAAGACTGTAATGATCCATGTGAGATGATCATGGGCAATCACACTAATGAAGCCAATAATGAGTTTTAAGTCCTTTTTACTGACGGCCAGACCGAAAGCAGGATTGAGCCTCCAAAAAGTCTCTTGGTGCCTAAGTCCAGAGATACAGTGCTTTTAAAAGCAAAAACCACAGAGATACTTCAGAGTTAGATGAGGGTCACATAGCCTTGAAACATTCATTCCTGGCAGAGCATAATAGTTATTTTAGATATAACTTGCCAATTATTTTGTTCAGTGCATCTGGACCATGGTCAAGGCCATGAAAATCTCAAATACGTTGCCAAGGCAGATGTGACTATTGGCAGTAGAGGGCTGAGAACTATCTAAGCAAACACAAAATGGAGCCAGAACAGAATGGTGCTACCTTGGCCATTAGAGTCATTTGTCGGGTTGGGGGCAATGTCAAGGAAGAAGCTCGCTGTCATCTAGAGAAACTATTAAGGGCCAGGAGAAGACTCAGCAGATAAAGGCACCTGCTGCCAAGTCTGATGACCTGAGTTCAATTCCTGGGACTCACATGATTCCTCAAAGTTGTTCTCTGACTTCCTTACTTGAGCAATGACATGTATATGTGACCCCTGTGTTCATACAAAATAAAAATTTTTAAATGTAATCAAATACTTTGCAAAGCTGTTAATATCATTGTCTTTCATCTAGTACATCTAATTGTCTAGACACAAGGCTGAATTTTCTTAAACCCAAATAACTGATAGACTAACAATAAAAGCAGAGGTGAGAATCCATCCATCTCTGTAAAGTTAGATATTAAATTTATAGAATGCTTTCTTTTTTCTGAATTATATGTTTGTTTAGAAATATACTGACTTTTAGCCAGGCATGGTCATGCAGGCCTTTAAACCCCACACTCAGGAGGCAGAGGCAGGCAGATCTCTGTGAGTTGGAGGCCAGCCTGGTCTACAAAGACAGCCAGGACTACATAGAGAAACCCTGTCTCGACAAACCTTGTGTGTGTGCGTGTGTGTGTGTGTGTGTGTGTGTGTGTGTGTGTGTGTGCACGTGTGCATGCGTGCATGGTGTGTGTGTGTGTGTGTGTGTGTGAGTGTGTGTGTTTTCATGTGCATATGATCTATGGTGCAAATGTGGAGGTCAGGGAACAACATGTAGGGGTTGGTTTTCTCCTTCTCCCATGTAAGTGTCCAGATTTGAACTCAGGTCGTTAGGCTTGGCAGCAAGTGCCTTTACCCAGTGAACTACCTCACTGACCCCTTTGGTTTTTGAGTGAGTATCTTCTCACTGGCCTGGAGTTGGCCAAACTGACTGGACTGGCTGTCCACTGACCACAGTGATCCAGTTGTCTTTGCCTGGGATCACAAGCACACACCACCAGGCCCAGCTTTTTACATGTGTTCTGAGGATCAATCAACACTTTACCAACCCAGCTGTAGTCCCAAACCCATGACCAGTGCTTCTATTGTGATCAATAGCAACAGATGTCACCTACACAAACCAGAGCTCCTTGGGGGTCTTTAGTCATTTTAAAGAGTGTCAAGTGGTCCTAAGACCAGAAGGCTTGAGCAGGAACAATCTTCAACCATTTCTGAAAAGTTGATGTGTGAACCATGGATCTTGAGGACAATTGCATGATAGACCAATGACAGTTTATTAAGTGTCACAAATGAGTCACTCTCTGGTGGCAGATGCTGAAAGCATGTGTGTGGGAACAGGGAGTACCTGTTGAGGTTGACTATGAATGTAAAACTCAAAAATAAATAATATTTTTTTTTAAATAACACACCCTCCACCTTTATATCAAATTTTTCTGTAAGTTTTGATTTGTTTGAGTATGTCTGTGACCACAGGATCTCATGGTGGCCATAAACTAGACAGTCCCACCTATAAGAACACTTCTTCAACGGTGGCATTGGAGGTGGTGGTGATGTGTCTGTTGACTTGGTTGGAGTACAGCTATGAAGCCTTCCCAGAGGGGCTGCCTTTCTAGTTCATCACCACCACCACTACCATCACCACCACCACTACCATCACCACTACCATAATAAACATCATCACCATCGTCATCACCATTCGATGTATTTTCCTAAGTGAATGCTAAGAAGAGAATTTCCACAGTCCTCTTCAGAAATGCAAGATCTCCATATAACAACTGGGATAACAATTTGTAGAATAACAGCATTCACAAAGACGACAGTCTCCATAATGTTTCTCATGAACTGAACACTTGGAAACTCGACATTCAATGTTTGTGTGAATGTTTTCAAAAATAAACTCAATGAAGTTACAAAGAATAAAAACACCTTCATAAGCATTCCAACTTTTCTGTCCCTTTACTCATTTAATTTTGCAAACGAGGAAGCAGATACAGTTTCCACTGCCCCTCTGGGTGCAACAGCTTATTTCTAAGGCTAGTGTCAGCCCTTGTTTGAGGTCAGAGCACTAGCAGTGACGCTAAGGCCATCCCTGTCTCCGGACCATTATCCCCATCTGTTTAAGAGGCCCTTGAGAGGCCCCACAGCTCCAGTAGCTCCCTTCCACCTGCCACCTGTCATTATATGGACTCCCTGTGGCCTGGGCACTGCTCTGTAAGCACAGTGTTGACTGTACACCTCCCTCCCTCAGCTCCAGCCTCTGCATCCTGCACTCTGTGACTGCTCAGTGAACATATGCTTGCAGAGGGACCACTGGAGCTGAGTTTCTGACTCAGTATGTGCTCTCTCCACTGCACCACCGGCCACCAGTAAAATAATGCCTAGTTACCACTGTGACGGCATCATGAAAAGAGATGTCTTTAAAATAGACATTTTAAACCCAGGACCTATTTGAGAAAGCAGGAAAGAAAACACACAGTTTGCCTTCCAATGAAACTGGTTTTATTTCTAATCAAAAGGTGAATATCTACCCATGTGAATATTGTAAGAATCCAGCACACTCAGTAAGTAAAATGACACGTGCCTGGGGTGGCTGGTGGAGTTCAGAGTCTAGTCCTGGACATGGAGTTCTGACTTTTACAGCCACTGTATACACACACAGGGCCATGGTCAGCCTCGCTGAGAGAATGACTAATAATTCTTCTCAGCCTCTCGTTCACTGTGTGTTCCTTTGCTGCCCGGACTCTGTAAGATCTCAAGTGTGCAGCATTTAGGTGGACACACCGGTGTGCATCTGGAAAACAGTGAGAACTGTGTGTGTGGCTTTCCTGGTGGAGCCTTAAGGATGAAAACCAGTGAAGACTCAGGCTTCACCCCATCTCTGCTCTGACTGAGAAAGGAAAAGCCCCAGGGACAGCACATTGATCTACAATGAGACCCATGTTTGTTGAAGCAGGTGTGCCTCAAGAGAGCCAGAGGAATGGCCGGTCTACTGGGGACCAAGGCAAAAACCAGAAATCTGTGCTCTGCTTAGCAGGAAGAGATTTAAAAAAAAAAAAAGCAGAAAGGAAGTCTTCAAAAGCAACAACTGAAATGACGAACTAGAAAATACAGAGCATGTCTCCCCACCTTCTACTAAACATTTCAACACTGAAAATGTGCCTTGCACAGTGTGACGCCTTCCACGGATACCTTTTCCTCCTTTGCTGGGTGTGTGGGAGGCTCTGTGGGAGAGACCCCTTCACAGCTCAGGTTAGCTTTCAAGTCCACCTGAAGGCTTACTTGAAATGAACGGCCAGAAGAAGCTGAATGAACGAGAGACACAAACAGGATGGGGCATGGCATCCCGTCCTAAGCGAAAGGGTCCGTCAGGAATGCCACATTTCCTCAGGGACAGAAATGGGGGACCAGGAGCTCGGCCATTCTGTCCCCGCCTGTTCATAGCACTGGGTCCCACATGGGTGGAAAGGGCCAGAGAGCTGCTTGCAGTTCTGCAGCTGGGTTTATCATTTCTGGGTACTGCCTGTTGGCCTACAGAGCAGAGGGACATATGTAGCCTGCAGAGGGACAAGGGTGGCAGCATTGGTGTCTTCCTCTCCTTCCACACAATCTGCAGACTTGCAGTTCCAGGATTGGAGCATGGCCCTTGCGTGTGTTCTCAGGCCCTTCTCACCAGGCCAGAGATTTACACTGCTGCTATCCTCCATTTCTTTGGTGATTTCCTGGTCCTAAGGATCCCCCATTCGATGCCTGTTATTCCTAGCTTTCCCTCCTATTATTTAGTCGTGTTTTACTGAGTAAAGAGCTAAGTGGAGGGAGTGGGGGGGGGGCAACGACTTGGACTCTGCTACTTCGTGCAGCTGGCAGTGAGATGGTAAAGCTACCGTAATGTTCCTCCAGCCGGGCATCCAAGTACTGCGAGAGTGGAGACACCTGGGCTGCAGTACAATTCTCCAGCTGCATGAGGGGTCAGCTTCCACACACTGGCTAGTGACCTTGTCTGAGCTCATCTCCCCAAACAGTGCCACCCTGAGTCCCTGGGGTTCTGGGTTGCCCAGTTAGGAGATGATTGAGGTGATAAGGGGCCAAGGAAAGCCATCCTCTCCAAGCTGAAGTGGCAGGCCTGTTTTTTAAACACTGGGCCAGTTGCTTACCTGGATTGTATTAGAAGTGACATTAGGCAATGGTGAATTGACTTCAAGCCCACACAGAAGTTCATAGACTGGCTTCCATTTAAGAGAAATGGGGTGCTGAGGAGCACCAGATGGGTGTGGGGAGCAATTCTGAGAGGCTTAGCCTGACTTCTCAGTGCTCAGGCCTCTGACAAGCTTTGGAAGGCAAGAGGGGGCTGAGATGTGCACCTGCAATTTCATTGTGGCATTTAGAGAATGCCCAAAACTGCATGGTCACAGAGGCTGGATGTGGGGCTGTGATTTGGAAACCCCCCCCCCCCAGCACACACCAAATGTTACATCCAAGGGAACACGGCTTCCAGTTCCACCTAACTGGCTTGGAACTCCCAACATACCAGACTGATTTCAAAGTTGTGTAATCCTCTGCTTCATGGGAGCTGGGGTCACAGGTGTGGGCCACCAAACTGTGTGGTTCTCTAAGGGGGAGATCATATTGTGATAACAGAAACACCCTCATTCTATGGAATATTTTTATATATTTTTTAAAAAGGTATTTCAGGTGGATCCATTGCAGAAATGTAAGTGACTGCACACACATTAATAGTGTTTGGGCAGCAAATTACTATCCAGCAGCCTTGGAGGGAAAAGCCATCCATCTCATTGTGTCTCGGATGTTCACTGAAATACTGTTCTCCTGCCTGGAAGAGGAGGCCTGGATGGACCCTGTAACTGAAGTTTTCTTTGGTCCTGCCCAGCCCCACGGACCCTGCAGCTGCTTATAAAATAATCACTCAGAAGCTTATATTAGTTAAAACTGCTCCATCATTAGCTCAGGCCTACCACTGAGTAGCTCTTACATTTAAACTCAGCCCATTTCTGTTAATCTATATGTTGCCACATGTTCTGTGGCTTTACCTGTGTGCCATTACATGCTGCTCCCTGGATGGTGGGCTAGCGTCTCCTGACTCAGCTTTCCTGTTCCCAGAATTCTCCTTGTCTGTTTACCCTGACTATACTTTCTGCCTGGCTACTGGCCAATCAGCATTTTATTTATCAACCAATCAGAGCAACACATTCACAGCATACAGAGCGATATCCACAGCAGGACCCCCTGTGGAAGGGTAATGTTTGGTCCTTGCTTAAGGAGACTCACTGAAGGTGTGTGTGAGTCCATCACCTGCTGCCTTCACACATAGCAAAGGCACCTCACTTCACCTCTCTTTGTAAAGCAGGATTCTGATATATATATATATATATATATATATATATATATATATATATATACCAAAATTTTTAGATGAACAATAATGAGTCATTTTAAATTTTATATTCATGTGTTTATTTTGTGTATTGTATAGAGAAGCATGGTTGTGGCTATGGGCATGCACATGCCACAATGTATGAACAGAGATCAGAGGACTACTTGTAGGAGTCAGCTCTTTCTTTCCTCTATGTGGGTCATTTAGAATGGACTAGGGTCATCAGGCTTGGTGGCAAGCACTTTTACCCACTAAGCTATTGTTGCCCAAATCCAAACTGTGTAATAATTTAGTAGTCAGTCCACAAGCTAGCTCAGTAGGTCTCACATGGTAGAAGAGAGAACCAACTCCTGAAGCTTGTCATCTGATCTCTACACACAAAGAGACACACAGACACACACATCATGGCCTATGCACATGTACACACACACAAAGAAATAAAGTATAGTAAATTTTTAATAATTTAATAGATAAGAGTAATCTTGAGTTAGTAGGACTTCAAGGTGGAGTGTGATCGAGATTGTCCCTTCAAAAAACAAGCACAAATTTGTAACAACATGTTTGTTTCATTTTTATAGAGCTAGGGATGGAACCCAGGGCCTTGCACATGCTAGGCACTTTAGTGCTCTCCAGTGGAGGGACCCCCAACCCTAAGCAACTGTTTTTATTGGAGTTAAGTGAATGTTCATTAAATGTCTGCCTAGGCTGCCTGACAGTAAACTCCAGGAGGGTGAGGACTCAGCATGGTGCTGCCCACATTGTGGGGACCCAGCTCACACCTCTAAGTCTGAGTGTTGAAGGCCATTTATCCTTAAGGACTTCATAGGATCCACTCCTTGTCGCAGAGCTACTGCTTCACAACTCCATCAACACATGAAAGGGGTCACTTTCCATTGTAAAATAGTCAAGGCTGAAGGGTTCTCAGTGAGATTTTCAAAGGAAATATCCTCCTGGAAAAACATGTAGAATAAATGTTGGTGCCTTTCCCATTTTGCTGGTTGTCTGTCTACTGGAAAAACTGACCACAGTGACTATATTTCACCTCTAACCAGTTCGTGCCAGGTTTCCCAAGGCCTAAATTCTACACGTGTCTAGCCCTCATTAAAGGAACTGAGCCTGCAGGGTCATTTCATCCTTTATCTTTTTGTATCTAACTCTTGACTCTGGATAAACAAGCTCAGAATGCCTTTGTTCCTACAGCAGGGAGAAATAACTGGTCCTTCCTACAGACAAGATCATGGGGGCTACAGTCCTTTGAGCTGGTCACAGGAAAGGCAAAAACTCAGACTTTTATTACTGTGGATAACAAGGCCAGGAGGGAAGGGCCTGCAGGCCCCAGACCACCCCCTCTGGGAGCACTCTAGCCCACACCCTTCCCCACTCATTACCCTGCCCTCATGAGAAAACTCTTTCCAGGAGGATAGCCGTAGAGAAGTGTACAAGCATCGCCTAGGAAGGACATGGTATCATGGTTACAGAAGGTATCGCACCTGACAGTCACTCTACCATGCAGATTGTCCAGAGGAGCTAGCCGGTTACTACTGGCAGAGACAGTGCGAATATGATGCCAGACGAGACTCAGAATAAAATGCCATCCCTGGGAGCATATTCCACCGGCTTCCTCTGCTCCTGCTTCTGCTGGTATCGGGCCTTCTGATAGAAAATGATGATGACCACAGTGACAATATTCAGAAAGATGACAAGCAGAATGAGCCAAAATGAGTATCCGTAAGTGTGGGTTGTTCTCTCGTTGACGGTGTCTGGGTAAAGCTTCTGGGACAGCTCTTCTGAGAGATGGTTGGATTCTGTATTCCCCACGAACAGTAACATGGTCAGGAACACAAAGGATGCTGAAAAGAAGATTGAGCTTCATAAATGACACCATGAGGCATTCTTAACGTTATTTTTGTCCGTACATGTGTGCATGTATGCATGTGCCTTTCTGTGGTATGTGTCTGAATGTGAACAGGTGTATATGCACATATGTGGAAGCCAAAGGACAACACCAGCTGTTTCCCATTTATTTATTTGTTTGTTTGTTTGTTTATCTATTTATCTATCTATTTATTTATGCAGAGAGGTCAGGGTTTTCCACTGAACCTGGAACTCCCTGTTTCAGTAGCAAGCCTCCAAGATCCCCCGGTCTAGTGTCACTGCCCACCCAGGGATGTGGTTACAGATGTGTACCACGTGGCCTGGCTGTTTTCTTGGGTGCTGGGGATCTGAACTCAGGCCATTATTTCTTTGCAGTGATCACTGTATTCGTTGAACCATCTACCTGTTCTTGTGATACATGTTTTAAAGTTATTTTAATTATTTACATGTATATGAGCATGTGTCTGTGTGAGTGTATGTACACATATATGTAGGTAGTCACCTACAGGGACCAGAATAGGCCATCAGATCCCTTGGAGCAGATGTTAGAGGCATTTGTGAACCACCCATTGTTGGCTGGGGGTGGGGGTGGGGGGTGGGGGGGTGGGGTGTGTGTATATTCCAACTCAGGTCCTTATGATTAGGGACTGGGCAGCAGTCACCCTTAACTGCTGAGTTATCCCTCTAGCTGTGCACAGTCCCAATGCATTTTTAATATCGCTTATTTTCATTATGTAATACATTATAGGCATTTATTGAATAGTGTTCTAATGGGATTCTATAGTGTTTCAAGATGAAGGAGAATGTAAAAATAAGATGTAAGGTACAAACTCGATTCTAGGCCCGAAATTCCAAATATCATTCAGGGAAGTATCTAATCTGCAGGCTCAGATCCCATCAGAAGCTGACGCTAGGTGACTGGCCTACCACAGCCTATGCCCTAGGGACACATATGTAGCAGGTGTGAGTGAGTGGACAGGGGATGGAGAGTGGATACGGTGAGTGTACGGGAAGGTGTGAATGGACAAACAAGACTTGGTAAAACACCAGCATCCTAGGTGGAAGAAGCCACCTCCATAAGAGCAGGGGTGGGCAGTGGGTCACCCCCAACTGTGAGGGGTGCATCCCACCAGGAGCAAGAGAACCACAGGCTCTGGAGTGCTGGACATGGACGCAGGGAAGCTCTGGACAGCTGCTGCAGCTAGTCTGCTCTGCATGACTCAGCTAAGTGTGGCCTTGAACCAGGAAGTATCTACAGCAAAGCAGACCAATAGCTGCTCAGATGGGTGAGAGGCAGGTAGTAACCAGGAGACATGAAGTCTCTCTTTGAGCTGGTGAAAATGTTTGGAAAATGATGGTAGTGATGTCTGCAGTGTCTAAGAACATACCAAAAACTCAAAGAACAGTGTGTTTTAAGTGGGTAATGTAAGTGGCAGGTGATTCATATACCAGGGACGCTGGAATGAAAAAACTTTTCGAGGAAGGTGAGGATGAGGATAGATGCTCATGCCCCGGTAGGGTCTGACACATCAGGGGAATCCCCAGGATGAAGTCTTCTAGGATCCTTCCTCTGCTGACGTACACAGAAATGTGCATTAAAGCTTAGTGAAGTCTCGGGCATCGGTTGTATCCCAACCCACAGGCAGGAAAGCTCCCCAAACGGTCCTCTGAGGGAAGCTAATTAGTGGGGTTTGCATGAGGAGAATGTTTGAACAGCCCTTGATGACACACCTCACCCACAAAATAATGGCTTTATTTCTTAATTATTTGTATGAACAAAAGTCCCGTTCCTCTGATGCTCACTGGGCGCCTCTCACACCTTCATTATCCTTCATTTTCCTCTTGTGAAGTTTCTTATAAAAGCTTAATTAATCATAAAGGGGTGGAATGAACACAAGGTTAATGCCTTTACCCTAAAGTGGATTGTCTGGAGCTTTGATTTGCCTGGGGAAGGGCTGGCATGTAGACACCTTGCCTATCTGGGTCCCTTAGAGGCAGATGCCTGGAGCCTTGGGCGCCACATCACTTCTAGTTAATTGATTATCTTTCCTTTCTTCCTTCCTTCCTTCCTGAAATACTGGAGATTCAATCTAGATCCTTGAAAACAGTAAGCAAGTACTCTACCACTGAATCACACTCCAGCCCTCTTTTCATGATTTGTATCGAGCAGGGCCTTGAACCCCCTCTGCAGCCAGACAGATCTTGACCTTGGGGGTCTTCCCACCTCAGCTCCCTAAGTACCTGGGAGTATAGGCCTCCATCTAGGCCTGGCTAGCTGCACATCTTCTCCAGAGCTGTAGACTGGAGGGCTACTGGAGGCTGGGAGCAGGCAGCAGTGAGCTGTTCTTCAAGGCTTGGGGACATGGACTTCTGGAGGAGCCCATCCCTGCTGGGCTATGATACCTGCTCATTGCTTCCTATGTTCTCCTGTTGAGGATGTCTGGAGCAGACAGTTTGTGACAGTCTCTCTGGATCCAACCTCCCCTCCGCCTACCTTAAAATCCCCTGTGGCCAACTCTGGCCACACTGGGGCCAGTGTGGGCTGAGGTCAGGGGGCACAAGCCTCAGGTGGTGTTATTGCTGTTTCTTTCCCTTAGAAACCAACCAGGTAATCCACTTCCTCTTCTACCCACTGGGCCTGCTTACCGCATGCAGCCCAGGAAAGCATGGGCAAGCCTAGCTCCACAGGGGATTTTGGCATTCTCCAGGGCCTTAAAGTCAGTCTGACAGTAACCCTCCCTCACAGTGCCCCAAAGGCTAGGAAGCTCCATTGTTAATGATGCACAGAGGCCCTTCTGCAGGATTAGCCGCTTGCAAACCGGTTCTTACTAAACCCTGTAACCCTCCAGATAAGGGCAGAAAATTAAAGGCTCTCTGAGGGTGTATGAGGACAGAATCTGGCTTATGAGCATCAGGACACAAAAGGCTACCCCCAACTCCTGTGCTTGCCCAAAGGCCTCCTCCAGACCCAGCTCAGAATGCAAACCTGCCCCTTATATACCCCTTCCAGGTGTTTTTTTTTTTTTTTCTGCTGACATCACCGTCTCTCCTTCTGAGTTAGAAAATACCCCTGAGGCAGAAGTACTGTGAGGGGAACTCTCTCCCCACAGCATAGCTCTGTGTGACTAGACATAGGCAGGCTGAGGGGAGACTGTCTGGACTCGTTTTCCTCCGCAGACGTGTGTGGGGCTCTGACACTTGTGCAGTCAGCCTGTCCTCCCCTGCAGGGGAAGGAGATGAGACTACAGCCTCAAAGGGCCAGCTGGCAGCCCCATGGGCTGCAGAGAGACTCAGCCTAGCCTCCTGCATTTCCCCTTCTCCTCTGGGCACCCACCCCTCGTCCCTCATGTGCCTCTGAGGCTGGGGAAAAGCTGACCCTGGACCCAGCTCCAGTATGGACAAGTGTTCTTAGCCAACTTGATGGCCAGTTTGTCTTTCTGGGCTTCAGAGACTGATCAGGCCATGTCAAGGTGTGAGTCCATGAGAACTGGGCCCAGGATGCTCTCCTGACTCCTGGGATATGGCAGGCCTTTCCTCTAGAGCTGCTGCTGGCGGAGTCCAGGGTGTATACAGACAAATGACCTTTTAGAGAACTGACTCAACTGTGTAGCTATAGACCACTGATTTCCCACACTGGGAAATCAATGTATACAATGGTGAAGAGAAACAGATTGCCCACAATGTGATCTCCAAATCCAGCCATGTCGGAGGCCTCTGCTTCTGTTGGATCCGAGTTGCATGAACAAGACTAAGAACAATTAATTCATTGTCTAGCCTGGCAGTGAGTGAGGTCTGGTGGCTGATGGAAGGCCCATGATGCTAGGGACCTATATCTGGATTTGTAACCAAGTCCCCTAACCTTTGGTTCTCAGTCCCACTAGGCAGATGTGGGTGGGGATTGCAGTACATGGACAAAGCCCACAGAGTCTTTTGTCTGAGTCACAGCATAATCCACTTCCCATCTGGACTCCATCCTCCACCCAGGTACCCACCTACAAAATAACAAAATCACCTAGCAACCACACGATATCCTAGCCCACAAGAAGAGTGTTGGCCCTAGATGGCATCCTCCCTCGCTCTGTGGCTTAGCCACCCAGGTGTGGCATCTCTGGAGTCCAAGTTTGCCCCTTGTGAAGGCAAGAAGGAGAACAATGTGTGTTCATGAGCATGCATCAGTGTGCGTATGTGTACACCTATGTGTGCACGTGTACACATGTATGCGTGTGTATGCCCATGTGTATGTGTGTGCATGTATGTACACTTGAGTCTTCTCAGGAAACTCACCACTGAGTCCATTCCAGGTGTAGACACCCATAGGTCCCAGGAACGTCTGGTAAGGGTTGCTGATGCTGTTATAGAAGGTGAACACTGAGCTCAGTACGGAAGCTCCCAGACTCAGGATCAGGAATATGACTGCCACCAAATGCAGAGACTTCTGGGAAGAATTGCCCAATATCCCTAAAACTAAAGCAACATTTGGTGAATGCCCAGTGCAGAATACAAATCCTAAGTGCAGCCAAGCTAGAGAAGGTGTGGTGTCAGAGAAGGAAGCAGTATACCATTCATTCTGCAAGAAGAAGACGGCTCAGTCAGTAATGTGATGTAGAAGCATGGGATCTGTGTTTAATTCCCAGAACCCACCTAACAAAGCCAGTTGTGGGGGTGAGTACTTGCCATCTCACTGTTGGGGAGACAGTTGAGACAGGTGGATCCTGGGGCTCACTGGACAGCCAGTCTGGTTGAATTAGTGAGCTCCAGGTTCAACCAGAGACCCTGTCTCAAAAGCCAAGATGGGCATCACTGAAGAATAGCATCTGGGGCGGGCGGTGGTGGCTCACGCCATTAATCCCAGCACTCGGGAGGCAGAGGCAGGCGGATCTCTGTGAGTTTGAGGCCAGCCTGGGCTGCCAAGTGAGTTCCAGGAGAGGCGCAAAGCTACACAGAGAAACCCTGTCTCAAAAAACCAAAAATAAATAAATAAATAAATAAATAAATAAATAAATAAATAAATAAAAATAAAATAGCATCTGGAGTTGACCTTTTACCTCCACATGCACATATATACATATGCATGTGCACCTGCATATACACACTGAGTACACATATACAGACAGGAACATACACGAACACACAAGAATGGGACCACATCCATCATGGCAGGCCAGTCAGTGGCTTTACTTGACTGCATAGTCACAGCCCTGAAAGCACCTGGATGTTTATCTTAGTTGTCAAGTTCTAGCAGAGGGTGTCCTTCATGCCTGCAGCTTCCTCACTAGTGACCTCTTCCCTCAGAGCCCGGCCCGTAGATAGGTGGCAATTCCATCGCCATCGCTTTCCTTCGGGTCTGAGAATTAGTTGCTTCTGACGGAAACCCTTAGGGTGGGTCACTGTGTAAACTCATGCGCAGTGAGGATCCCATAAACCCCGTGGCTTGGAAGAACTCAGGGAGCCAGGAGCAGCTGACAGAGAAAAAAAAGCTGGAGAATAAAGGCTGGCAGAAACGACCAGAGAGGTGCTAGCTCACAGCTTACAGTGGAGACAGAAAAACGTGTCTTGCTGGGGCAAATCAGGGGCCTTTCCCTGGGTCCAGACTCCATGTCCCTGTCCCTGACTCAAACCCTGGAGACAGCTGGGAACACAACCCTCTGGTTCACCCTCAGACTTCTGTCTAAGCTTAACACACTTCACGAAATAGCACCTGCATGTATCTTAAATGCAAAGAAGCTCCACGGGGGTTCTACACTCATGGAAAGCACAATGCAGGTGCGCTGGGCTGTGAGTCATCAGACCCACAGGGCTCCTGAGCTCTAGCAGCCGTTTTCCAGGGCACCTAGCTCCCCCACCTCCTGCTCTACTTCCACACAAAAGACCAGACATGACAGGTGTGCTCCTCCTAGGTGTGCCGGGCATCTCTCCAATGGCTGTCAGGGGATGTCAGGATCCCACATGAAAGTATTTAGAGAGAGTCTATGAAGTCCCGAGGAAAAGACAATCAGGGAAAGAGATTGTGGTGCCAACTATAACAACACTAACAAAACCACTGGAAACTGCAAGCCACAGTAGCCACAGAGGGATAAGTAAGAACAAGCCAAAGGCTCCTTCTTCCTCTTCTTCCTCTTCCTGTTTCTCTGGTCCCCACAGATGTGGAGATGTTCACATCCTTAGCACAGCACCGCTTTAAGGAACAGGAAGTAGCCAGGCAGACCTGGATTCTTCGTTTCCAGGGCCGTATGTGCTGGCTCCTGCGGGACAAGAGGAACTTCAAAGCATCTGCTGAACCATGTCCTACCGTTTGCCACCATCACCCCCTCTTTGCAAGGCGCTCCTCTCTGTCCTGGACTGAGGCAATTGTTGAGAAGTTCTCCGTGGGTCAAGGCGTACTGTGCATGCCCTTAATTTCACCCATGCTCTGGATGTTCAGTGTAGAACCTGCATACCATGCGCCTGGGGCTCCTTTCTGACTCTTCAAGGAAAATGAGAACCCCCATATGACTGCGAGACTTGTGTAAGAAATGGGGGCCTGGAGAGATGGCTCAGTGGTTAAGAACACTGGTTGTAATGGCAGAGAACATGAGTTCGATTCCTATCACCCACATGGTGGGTGGTTCACAATTATCTGTAAACTCTAGTTCCAGAGGAGTCAACATCTTCTGACTTCCATGGGCACATGGCACACACATATACATGCAGGCAAACCATAAAATAAAATTAGTAATTCTTTTTTTTTTTTTTAAAGGAATGGTCTTTACTGAACTGTGTTTCTGAGAGATCTGAGTGGACCCAGGACCCCAGGATCTGACATTTACCTTGAGTAAGAGTATGTGCTTGACCCAGTTTGGGTGAAATCATCTTAAGTTTTAAGTCCTTGTATTTATTTATCTAAATCTGCAATGTCCTCCTACTAGACAAAGTAGGCATGAAAAGAGGTGGGACCAAAAAAATTGGGTGGTAGCAGAAGTCCTCCTTGAAGAAAGAGGAGGCACCCTGAGTAGTGTGTGACTGAGCCCAGAGCAGGTTATCTCCTGGAAGGAAGTGGCCTGAGGGCAGCAGCCACAGATACACTGCTTAACACAGGACACTGGCTTAAAGGGTAAAGCGATGAGCGGGAAAGAGGGGCAGGAGAGACAGGAACTCGTAGCATGTGATAAACATCAACTTGCATCCCTGGTAACCCCGGGAGAACAGAGCCTGCAAAAGAAGAGAAACCCCAGCTCAGCAGCCAGTGGACCGTGACCTCCTACCTCCACAGTAGAACATTTCACTGCTCAGATGCACTGGGGCAAAGCTCAGCTTCCATAGGCAACACCTCCTTGTCGCCCTGATGACTGGGCTTTTCAGTGACTTCTGCCAGTGACCCCCTTGGGGGATTGATCCCTGTCTTATATTCTCTACCCTGTAGCCCAAGTGAGGCTCTCAAAGACCACCTGGACTGGGGCTGCACTTGCCCCTGACTTAACCAAGTGGTGTCTCTTGCCTGCTTCTCCACGCTCTATGTAGATGCCATGTTTGGGAGGTTTTGCTGGTGCTAACTCAGTACGTGCCGATTCTGAAACTGGGGGGAGGTGACATCAGAAGAAGAATAGGAAAAAGCAACAGAGCTGAGACACACCCAGCCAGAGGTCCAGGCTGGTCCCTGTGGATGTGTCAGCTATTCATCATCTCAAGGTGGATCCACTTCCCCTTCCCCAGCAGCCAGGTCGGGAGGAAACCCTCGATCTCAAGGGAAGGTGACTGGGGACAAAAGAGCTTTCTCTCTCCTTGGCAGAGTTCTGCAGTCAAGGAAATAACTGGAATATTTAAGTCAAGAGCAGAAACCTGAGTGTCAGGAACATGCCCTGTGTCCCAAACACCTGGAATTCTCTGAGTATCCCTCTACCTCACTTAGAGCTGTAAGTGATGGGTGTTCATTTGCAACTGGAATATTCCATTAGAAGGTGACCATGAAGGGCTGCAGACATGGCTCAGTGGATGAAATGCTTGCCCTGAAGGCATAGGGGCCTCAGATCAACCCTCCCAGAGCCCATGTTTCAAAAAGAAGCCAGGCACAGTGCCTGTAATCCCAGCCCTGGGGAGCCTAGCTTGCTTGCCAGCCAGCCCAGCAGAATCAATCAGTGAGCTCCAGGTTCCCTTAGAGACCTTGTCTCAAAACACAAGGTGGAGGGGGTTGGGGAGATGGCTCAGCAGTTAAGAATGCGTACTGTTCTTGTAGAGAATCCAGCTTCCTTTTCCAGCACCTACTTAGAGGCTCTCATTACAGGGGAGCCAGTACCTTCCTCTGGTCTCTTTGAGCTCCTGCATCCACGTGGGGCACATAAACTTGTACAGGCACACATATATACACATGAAATTAAAAATAAACAAACAAACAAGATGGACGTAATTGGAAAACATACATACATTGTTGACCTCTGGCTTCCTTGTATATGTGCACACGTATGCACAAGCACTTGCACGTGACACACATGCACAAAAAGAAAAAGAAAATGACAATCAAATTTAGCTCTGCCTTGACTTTCAATAAGATTTAGCAGACATAATTTTCCAAAGAGAGTTAATTTGGGGCTGTTGACTCATACTTTCCTACGTACTTGGGGGGCAATTCATCTTAATTTTAACTGCTGCATTGTAAAACTTATTTCTGAATTCCATGCCCCCTAGGTATGACAGCTACGTCTTTCTAGCTCCTGCCTCCGAATTCAGACAATGATAGCTGAAAGTTTGGAGAGAGTTAGCTGGAACGCAATAACAATAACCCTCCCAGCATCTGACAGCTGCTCCCTCCCCATAAAATTAGCAGACACATGGCGTTCTTTTTCTTTCTTTCAGGGGACAAGCTTCTGAATCAGGAGTCCCCTCACAATTGGAGCTAATTGCCCTGATTCTGGTGTCCTCAGAAAGAGGCCAAGAGCAGGCAGCCACAGAGAGGACAGTAGATATCTCAGCTGAGCATCCAGACACCCAGCTCCCCACAGGACTAGATCCATTCACTCAGTCCCAGCGGCCATCTGCCCTCCACCTCCAGGTCTTGTTTTCTGTAAGTTCACAGACATTGAGTGTGATGGTTGAGACTCTCAACTTACAGAATCTAGAATTAGCAGGGACGCAAACCTCTTTGCATGACTGTGAGGGAGTTTCTAGATTGGGTTAAGTGAAGTGGGAGGATCCACCTTAAAGATGAGCACCAGCCTTCACCCTTCCCCGGCTCTCTGTTTTCTAACTGTGGATTCGACCGGCAGCCTCAAGCTCCTATCTTGGTGACTTTCTCCACTGTGATGGACTGGGGTTTTGTCAGATATTTTACCGCAGAAACACAAGTAACTAAAACTGATTCTTCAGACAGGAACTGATTCCACTTCCTCAGACACCTGGCCACCAGGGACCTGACTGTGTGTGATGCTTCCATTAGTGGGCATCACAGTATGGACAGATCTTAGAGCAGGACCTAGGCCCTCCCAGGAACTCACAGCTAGCACCTCAGCCTCTTGGACAGTTGCCAAGATTGTCTTGGGAGAAATGTGACTAAGGCCTCTGGTTTGGCCCCTTCCATTCCCTCCATCTCCTTCTTCCAATGTGGTCACATCTCTGAGAAGGGAAAAAGGGTAGACAGCCCTTCTCTAGGAGACACATTCTGATACATGAGATGAAGTCAGAGTAGGGAGGTAGGGTTTTCCTATAGTCTCAAGAAGTCAACTTCATTTATTCTTTACTTTGCAACTAGTTTCTGTGTTGTGTTTACCTTCTCAATTCAGTTCTGTTTAATAGTGCAATGTTGAGATCACAGAAAAGAAATAGGAGCCAGTGGAGACTGGGAACAAAGGAGAAGCCAGACCGTGACAAGCCCATCAGTGATAGTTGGTGATAGTTGGTCCTTGGCCTAAGTGCAGAGACCATTGAGCCTGACATTTGCCCTCAGCCTGCCTTGGTTCATTTGTAAGGTTGTGTCCTAAGCTGTCACAATAAAAAAAAATCAATTTCAAGCAGCCTACTGCCAAGGGGCATGAAAGTAATGCCCAAAGCTTGTGTCAACCTAGCATCTGGCCAAGGCAAGGTTGGGGACCACCAACCCTGAGTCAGAATTACAATCCATATGCCCTAAAATCACCCAGTGTATTAATCACTTTTTTTATTGCTACAATCAAGGGCTTAACAAAAGCAATTTAAAGGAAGGAGGGCTTATTTTGGCTCACAGTTTGAGACTACGTTCCACCATGGTTGGGGAAACGTGGCAGCAGGAGCTTGAGACAACTATACACACTGCATCTGCAGTCAGGAAGCAGAGAGAGAGAGATGAATGCTGATGATCAGCTCACCCTCATTTTCTGCAGCTCAAGACCTCTATCCATGAGATGATGCCACCCACATTTAGTATGCATCTTCTCACCTCAATTAACCCAATATAGAAACTCCCTCCCAGACATGCCCAGGGCTTGTCTCCCTGTTTCTCATTAGGTTGATAATCAATGTTGACCATCACACCTGATATTATGAACTAACTAGAATGTCCCCCACCAGCTTAAATTTTCAAGGCTCAAACTCCAGCCTGTGGCACTGTTTTAAAGGCTGTGGAAACTTCCAGAGACACAGACTGGCTACTAGAAGTAGATTATTAGGGGTAGACCTATGAAGGCTGTACCCACTTCGGTTCTGGCGTGTGTTCTCTGCTATCTGGTCCACACTATGTGAAGAGACTACCTCACACTGAACACAGCTCTGCCGTGCCTTTCCCACCATGATGGGCTGGAATCCCTCTGGAACCAGGAACCAAAACTAAACCCTCCCTCTTGCATGTTGTTTCTCTCGGATGTTTTGCCATAGTTACCTAGAAAATAATGCATCTAGTAAGATTTTTTTTTTTTTAAACAGGAGGAATGGGACCTGAATCTGGAATGTTTCTCGTTGGCATGGGAGGTCAAGTGCAGGGAGTCTCTGTATCATCCAGGAGATTATATCTCCAGGCCAGAGTCAGTGCCATGGTAATGTGGCTGTTGAACTGTCATGTGTCTACTAACTGAGATGCTCTTGGGACCAAGGTCAAAGAGACTTAGTGCCATGGGAGGAGAAATAGCATTCATTGAAATGCCAAAATAATTCTGTGAGGATGCTTGGTCTGGTGAGGATGTAGGCTGGGTAATACTGGAGATCCCATTCTGAGGGATGCTACAGCCATGTGACACATTGCCCCATTCCTGCCACCCTAGGGAAATAGTACACATCATGCCCCTTAGGCCCATCCTGTTATAAAGTACTCAAGAGTCAAACTGAAGGTGGCAGGAGGAGGCACACCCTCGTGAGTGTGAGCACAGGTCCTCCTATGAGTCCACAGAGCTGTGCTCCCCACCCCACCTCTAGCTGTTGTGGAGACTTACATGAGTGCAGGGTGTTGCATTTCAGCAGAGGAGGAGCTTCCCCTTGTCTTAAATAGGGAGCACTTCATGACAGGAACTGTGCACAAATCCTATCAGTTCCTAAGTCACATAGCAGATATTTTGAGCTGAAATTATACAGCTAGAACTTTAGGAGTAGCAAAGACCATCCAGTCATGGCTAGAGAGAGCTAAATGGTCACTTATCTGGGTATTAGACAAACCAGGACCCATCTAGCCAGCCTGAGCTCATTGTCAGCCCAATTCCACAACAGAAAGTTTGCTCACTGGGGCTGACTAGGCATCACCTCCATTCATTGACCCATTGTTGGCTGAATGATTTTGACACTTTACACCAAATACTATTGCCCATTCTGCTCTTTCACTTCAAACTCTATAGTCCAAATAGACACAATATGTTAGATTCCCCTGCCGAAGTATAACAGGGCCTGGTGATAAACATCACCGCCTGAGGATTTCAGCATGTCCCGGCCTTAGCCACAAAACTCAAACACTTGACTTTTCAAGGGGAAGCATCCATCTACCAGTGCCAAACAGGACTATGCATATTTCATTTTATACAGATTTAATTTTGCTACCAATGATTGGCTAATGATGTGTATTGCAGCCCTGACTTACTCGCAGAAGAGTAAAGTGTCCCACTTAGTAAATACTGGATTCTGTTGACAGGGTAAGCAACAGAGGATCTTTAGCATTCCCTACATGTTCTAAAAATGATGTCCTGTCTGGGAGAACTGTTTACATGTTCAGTGCTTACCACAGTCACAGGTATGGAAAATCCCATAGTCCCTGAGTGGCCCCTAGAAGCCAACCAGCAACTGCGCAGCATGTTCCTCCACTGGGTGCTTGCTGACCCTCTGTAGCAATGCCAGGTTGGACAATGAGTTTGAGGGGTGGTTAGAGTGTGGCTCTTCAGTAGCAAAGGATGAAAACAGAGAGAACCAGGCACAAGGGACACAAGCATTCTGCCTCTGTTGCTACACTAAGGGCAAGGACCGAGTTGGCATTGACCCCAAGCTGTGCTCCCTGTGACTGAAACTGTCCCTGCTCTCCAGACACCAGCTTACTCCCAGTCACATAGGGCTGATTTGCTAGGCCTGACCTTTCCTGTCCTTCTCTGGGCCTCCCTGGCCAGAGACTCAGGGTTTCCATGGAGGCCATCAATCTCTAGATGGAATCAACTGATCCCAAGTCGACACTGTAGACTTCTGTCTCAAATGTAAAGCATTTAAATCTGCCGGACGATTCACAAACAAACATGCTTTTGTTTTTGAAAAACGGTATCACTGAAGGGGCCTTTGAAACCATAGCTCCTGGTTGCTGGAGAGTCGGTCTCTAGGCTGCGGCCAGCACCAGGGGAGGGGAGAAGCCGCTGAAACCTCAGGGAAGATGTGGTTTTCCTACCGCTCAAAGACCCATTGGTAGTTAGAAACACATTGGCCCGGATTTATGGAAACCATTTCATTAGTGAATTATAAACCTTCTAGAACTCCATCCTGGAGTATGAGCACCCAACATGACACTGGCATAAGGTAGTAGATGGTGCTTACATCTCCCCAATCAGCTGTACAGACCCTGCACACATCACTATGCAATGCAAAGTCCACTTATATGCTATACAACGTACAGATGTGACTTTCACATTTCAAGAACCATAATGCCAGATCTCAAACTCTGAAACTCAAGTAGCTACATTCGCTTATCCTCAATGGTTTCTTATTTTGTATCTCCTGAGAGCAAGACATTATTATATCAGAAATAAGGAATAAATACGAATTCCTGTAAGTGATAGGATTGATAGGAATTAAATGTCATTTCCAACAATGATATAGTTTGAATACAAAAGTGTAAGCTCAAGAAGCTGAGAAATACAAACTGGATGTTGACATTTTCTGCTTCACATTTACCCTATGTGAGTACTTAGGAACTTCTGGAGGGAGCTGGATGCACCTCGTCAAAATCCATGGTCAACGTCCTTTAAAATGCTGCTCCTGCTGGTTATTAAACACCATAAAGCAACCACATACTTTAACTTAATTATTTACTTGTCAATAAACTAGATAGGTACATTCAAGCCGAGCGGCTGCTAGAATAGTTTAGACTCTAACAGTAACAAGATAACCAGTGCCAAAGAGTCTGAAATAATGCTAAAGAGTTTTTCAAAATTATGAGTTAGTCCACTGATAGCCTAACTCAGGGCTTCGAAGAAATTGGTTTTGAATGGCTCTTTGGTACAGATGTAGAATGATGGAAATCTTACCCACTCCTGCTCTCCCCATTCAAATGAGATGATCACTTACCCTCAAAGTTTTTATCCAGATCTTGAAGGCCTTCGTTCAAATCTTGAGCACTCGTACCACGGAAGAGGCCATAGGTGATGACAATGGTCCCATTGGAAATAGCATCTGTGAAGAAAATAGTGCTGGTGACCCATGCCTGTGTCCCCAGGATCGAGCAGATGACAACAACGGAGCCAAGGCTTGTGACAAAGCCAGATAGGAACAACAATGTCTTCTGTGTGGTCGGCATTTTCTCAGGAGAAAAGCTCCCTAGGATAGAACAACCACCACCTCAGAGTATTTGGGGGCCTTGTCATTTGGAGTCCAGTGTTTAGAAAGGAAGTCTAGTATTCTGTTGTGAATGTAAAACCTCTGTCTTCGTGGGAAGTTTTATGCTCCTGAACATTGAACTGTGAACAAGGCCATAAAGATGTGCGGACCCTGAACTTTGGTCTAGAACAAGCAGTTGCTATGGCTGCAGCCAACCAGCATGAAGAAGGGCTGGGCAATCCTTCCAAGACTTCCTCAATCACATGACTAATTTACAACCTTTATTGTGCCACGGAAGCCAAGTCAACCTCCTGTGTCAGGACACAATTTGAATTCTCAAATGATGAGAGTACAGACCTGTACCCCAAAGGGATGATAGCAGAAGACCCCAGCACCTTCGGGAATCACCTTCTATGATGGATTTGTCTTTTACTCAGATTCCCAAAGCAAACTTCCACCCTTCTAGGTTACACATCCTTATTCTTAGACCTTATCAGGGAGGGGTGCCCCTCAAATTCCCTCTTCCAAATGGCATCCTATTTGCATCTTATTTAAATGATAGCATCAGAGGGTATAACAGTATCAGTCTTTAGTACTCTGCTAAAAGTGGTTCTAAACATTCTTGTTTAGATCTCTGTCTTATTTACTTTTCTATTACTGTGAAGGGACACCATGACCAGGGCAACTTACAAAGAAAGCCTTTAACTGAGGCCTTGTTTACAGTTTCAGAGAGTCAGTCCATGATCACCATGGCAGTGTGTGTAGCAGCTCACATTCGTGGTATTGGAGGAGTAACTGAGAGCTTATATCCTGAATTGCAGGCAGGAGGCAAAGAGAGAGAGCAAGACTGGGTCTGGCATGGGCTTTTGAAACCCCAAAGTCCACCCACAGTGACATATCTCCTCCAACAAGGCCACACCTCCTCCCACAAGGCCACACCTCCTAATCCTTCCTAAAGAGTCCACCAACTGGGAACCAAACATTCAAATACATGAGACCATGAGATAATGGGGGCTATTTTCATTCAAACCACCATAATCTCTAACTCTTATCCTCAAGGCCCAGCAGTTAACAGTCTGTCAGTAGTCATTTCCAGTCCTCAGTGACACCTGCCCACTCATTTCTTGAGATTACAAACAAGCTCACATCCTATTCTTTAATTTCATTTTTTATTGTGTCCTTTGATTACAGAGCATACCATATGCACATCAGAAACCCATGCTTCTCTTAAATAACCTGCTTACCTGTGGGATGAGGATTCTCCTCTCATAAGGATAGAAAAGAGATTGAAGATGCACAAATCACTAGACTCAGCCACTTCACTTCTGTGGGAAAGAGAAACAAACAGATAATTATGAAGTAATCAGACAGGTATTAAAATGCAAAATGCAAGGTAGGCATTTGGCTATATCCAGGACAGGGTAATGGATGCCACACTTCTGTCACTACATAGGTAGATAGATGATAGGTAGATAGATAGATAGATAGATAGATAGATAGATAGATAGATAGATCAAATCACCACATTAGCCCCTCCTCCCCCACTGCCTGGGGACATTAAACTGTTGCTAAAGGGAAGCAGAAGCAGGAGGACATTTGTATCTGGCTGGAGAACTGAAATTGAGGTTGTGGCTTCTGGGGCATTTGGAGAGTATTGAGCAAAGTTCTAGTCATGAATAAATGCTGCTCAAGAAGCCATTCTAACACCCTTACAGCTTCTGTTGAAGACTCTGCTGCACATTAACAGGAGGGTGAGACTCTCAGGCCAGCTGTGAAACATCATGTCAGGGCTGTGAGCCTCCAGAAGGTTCCAGAGGTTGGACAGTGCTGTAACTCTCCAAAGTTCCAGTCAACCAGGGCATAAAACTCTTGGCGGATGCTTCAGTCATTCAGGCCAGGAAGCAGAATAGATTGACTGTTCCTTAAGCCTGAGCTGCCTTATCCCTAGAGGAAGAGTTTCTACAGACACATCTAGCAAAGCTGAAAGTCATCTAGAACACTCAAGAGCATTGCCTGCAGGCAACAACAAGAAATTACAAACATTACCGTTAAATGAAAATAAGGCAGGAAACAACACGGAATCCTTACCTTCCCACCCTCATCAATAGACGCACACTCAAAGATAATACAGATGTTTAAAGCAGGAGACAAGAATCAGCAATGCTATTATAACAAAGTTCAAGGATTTAAAGGAAAAGGTGAGGTAATGCACAGAGGTGTCAATCAGCTTCAGTTGTCGATTTGACACACCTGGGAAGAGGGAACCTCAGTTCAGGAATTGCCTCCATTGGATTGACTAGTGGGCACATCTTTGGGGCATTTTCTTGATTGCTAATTGGTGCAGGAGAGTCCCGCCCACTGGGAGCGGTGCCATCCCTACACAAGTAGATCTGTGCTGTGTGAGAAAGGCATCTGAGCAAGCCAAAGAAAGCAAGCCAGGGGGGCAGGGTTCCTTTGTGGTTTCCGCTTCAGTTCCTTCTTTGAGCTTCTGCTTTACTTCCCACAGTTATGGACCATAACTTGTAAGGTGAAATAAGCCCTTTCCTCTCCCTTTGGTCTCCGTGTTTACCACAGCAACAGAAAAGCAAGCTAGAACAATAGGAAACCTCTTCAGAGAAATAAAAATTATTTTTTAAAATAATCAAATGAAAATTCTACGACCTAAAAGTATAGTATCTGGAATGAAAAGTTCAATGAACAGACGTAACGGAAGACAAAGTACTGTAGGAGAAAGACAGTGGACACACGTCACAGCAGGGAGTGGATCTGGTGGAGAGGGGAGGTGGGAGAGAGGGACTGAGAGGGGAGGTGGGAGGGGAAAGGGTGGTCAGGATATAATAATATATGAGAGAAGAATAAATTTAAAAACTGAAAAAGACCTACTTAAACTCATTGGCTCAGTGACCCAAGAGACAGCATTAGGAGATATCATGTACATATCTCTAGCATTTGAGAAGTGAGAGGAAGGGAAAACATTTTTGAAAAAGTAAAGTCTGAAAAATCTGCAACTTTGGTTAAAAAGTTAATAAGATTTACTTATTTTGTTTTATGTATGTGAGTGTTTTGCTTGTATGTACATTCATGTATCACCGGAATGCTTGGTACTGGTGGAGGCCAGAAGAGGGAGGGAGTCAGAGCCCTTGTAATAGAGCTGTGTATCCTTGTGAGCAGCCATATGGGTGCTGAGAACTGAACCTGGGTCCTCTGCAAGAGCAGAAAATGCTCTTAACCACTAATCTGTCTCTCCAGCCCAAGTCTGATTTAAAGAAAAAAAAAACATACTTTACTTTCAATCAGTAAGGTAGAAAGTCACAGTGAGACATTCTAAATCACATTTCTACAAACAGTGATAAGGAGAAAAATCAGAAAACAGAACTAGAGGAAAAAATATGTGTTACCTAACCATGGATAGGCAGTAAAGGGCGAATCTCAGAAAGATTTTGCTGTGTGAAAGAAACTAGAAATAACATAGTGTTTAGAAAGAGCCATCTGCCTATATATATAACATACTATCTAATCACATTCCTATAAAGAGCCAGAGCAGGCAACATTCTCTGTGGTAACAGACATCATCAGAGTAATGACTGTCCTTGTGGGATGCATCATTTTCTGAAAAGGGACAAGAAAGGGTGTGTTAGGGAACCAAAATGTCAGCGTGTGTGTGTGTGTGTGGGGGGGTTGATTCTTAGGAGCCATCTGACTTGTTTTATTGAGACAAAGTCTCTCATTAGTACCTAAGCCTCACTGATTTGGCTAGACTAGCAAGCCAAGGAACCCTAGGGATCCAGTTGTTTCCACCCCCTCAGTAATGGGATTATAAATAGCTTGCACACTACCCCTGGCTTTTTACCTGGGTGGTGAGTCAACTCAGGTCCTCATGCTTGTGGGACAGGCACTTTCCCAGCTGAGCTATCTCCCTTTGGCAGAAATGTCAGTATCTTGGTAGGGGCATGATGTTACTGATGTACCTGTCTCTAGTCACTACACTGCATCCTTGTGATCCGATCATTGTATGTACACAGTTCATCAGAAAAAAGAAACTCAAGAAAAATGAATTAAAATATTGTGAGGACACAGACTAGTGTGTAACTTTCTGGGTTTTGTTTGTTTGTTTGTTTGTTTTTTCTATGCAAGTAGAGAGGTGTCTTGCAAAAAAATTAGTCCTTTTGATTTCAGTGGGCAAGAACTGTTAGTATTGGTCCTAACTCATAAAAAGAGGTGCAGAGGGAATAATATTGAGATAATGGAAATTAAAACTTCTGATGTCTTCTAGAGGTCATAAGAACCACACCTCTGTATATGGATGAGCTCTGAATGAAACCACAAACAGTGGATGTTCTCTCTCTCTCTCTCTCTCTCTCTCTCTCTCTCTCTCTCTCTCATCATGACCTGTGACAAATCACTAGAGCCCAATTTTTCTCCTGAAGTCAAGTAATTTCATGTTAATCTATCTGAATATTGTTTAAAAGTAAATTCTATTTGATTTTTTTAACATCAATTTGACCCCTTTTTTGCTTATCCTCCAAGGGAGGATTTCTGGCCACAATATTTGAGTTCAGATGGAAGCCTTCAATCTGGATAAGCCTAAGATACTATGGAGAGGGGGTGGGGATGTGATCAGTTGGTAGAGTGCTTGTGCAGCATGCCAAGCTCTGGATTTGATCCTCACTGACACACATAAAGTCAGACTTGGTGGCACATGCTTATACTCTAGCAAGATCAGTAGTTCAAAACCATCCTTGGCTAAATATTAAGTTTGAAGTCAGCCTGGGCTACAGGAGACCCTATGTCAAAAATGTTACTGCAGGGCTGGAGAAATGCTTGCTATTCTTGCAGAGGACCTGAGTTCTGTTTTAAACACCCATATGGGGCAGATCACAACTGCCTGTAACTCTAGCTCCAAGAGACACAACATGCTTTTCTAGACTCCACAGGTACCTACAATCAAGTGCAAATAACTCACACATAGACACACATACATACACAATTTCTTTAAATCATAAAACATATTTTTTTTAAAGTTACTGTGGTGGTTTGACTAGGTATGGCTCCCATGGACTCACATGTTTGAATGCTTGGCCTATAGGAAGTGGCACTATTAGGAGGTGTGGCATTGTTGGAGGAAGTCTGTCACTGTGAGGGTGGGCTTTGAAGTCTCATATATGCTCAAGCTACACCCAGTATCTCAGACCACTTCCTACTCCCTGTGGGTCAAGATGTGAGAACCCTCAGCTCCTTTTCCAGAGCCATGTCTGCAATGAATGCTACCATGATGACAATGGACTAAATCTCTGAATTGTAAGTGAGCCACCAAATTAAGTGTTTGCCTTTATAGGAGTTAACTTGGTCATTGTGTCTCTTCACAGCAATAGAAACTCTAAGACAGATGTTGATGCCAGGGACTGGGGTATTTCTGTGATAGTCCTGACCATGCTTTTGTTTGAAGGAATATGGGTCTTGGGACCTGTGGATTAAAAAAAGCAGTTGAACACTTTAAGTGCTGCTTAATGGGCCATACTAGTAGGAAATGACAGACAGTGGTGCTGAGTGTGAATTGATGAACTGTGGGGGCCTGGCTCAGGAGATTTCAGAGGGGAAGAATTTCAGTATGTTGCCTAGAGATTGTTCTTGTGATATTTGGGTGAAGAATGTAGCTGCTTTTTGCACTTGTCTGAAGAGTCTGTTTGAGGCAAAGTGAAGAGATTTGGATTGATTCCATTGGCAGAAGAAATTTCAAAAGAGCCTAGTGTAGACTCTGTCCTGTGGATATTTGTGGTAACTCTAATGGAGATTTATAGTGAAAAGGAGAAAGCTAAGAAAGGAAAAATACAAAATGTACAATTTGAGGAGGAAAGGGGTGCCAGGAAGTGGAATGGAGCTAAGTCCTGTGTTCAAGGAGATAAACAGATTAAAAAATGTAATGAAGGGAGTGGTGACCTCAGGGCAAGATCCAACCTAGATACACTTCCAACTGTGAAAAGGAATTAAAGAAGAGCTTAGAGCCAGGTGTGGTGGTACACACCTTTAATCCCAGCACTAAGAAGGCAGAGGCATGCAGGTATCTGAGTTTGAGGCCAGCCTGGTCCACAGAGCAAGTTCCAGAACAGTCAAGCTTAGGCAGTGAAGGAAACCATCAGAAACAGAAAGCTAGTGAAGATGTAATTGAACAAGGGGGCCATGTCCCTGGCCCAGCATACAGCAGAACTTGGCAGCTTCCGCCATGTGGTTCCAGCTTTAAAGTCAAGGATAGAAGAAAGGGGTTATGGACTCTTCCTCCATGACTAAGGAAAGCTGGGAAAACTAGGCATATGTCAGGGGTGTCCCTGAATGGAGGCCCAGAGAGGCCACTTCATGAAGCTGTGAAGGTGAAGCCTGGATTGCTTTGGAGAGCCCAAAATGTTGGAGATGCCAGAGCCATGGGATACCTGCCAAGGAGAGCTGCTAACAGGGAGTGGAACCAGCCCAAGAGAAAGAAATGTGTTGCAGTCAACAAAAATGAAAGAAGTTGGAGATCTGAAGAGTGCTTTGACATCAAGATATGGAGATGTGGAGTTTGGAGTTTGCCCAGCTGGGTTTTGATCTTGTTTTGGTCCGGTATTTCCTCACTATCCTCCTTTCCTCTATTTTGGAATGATAATATATATCCTGTACCATTATATGTTAGAAGAATGTGATATGCTTTTTTATGTTCACTTTATAAGAAATTACAGATAAGAGATTGCATAAATCTCAGAAGAGACTTTGAACTTTGGACTTTTAAACATTGTTGCGTCTGTGATAGACTATGGGGACTTGTGATTTTTTTGTTTGTTTTGTTTTGTTTTTTGAGGCAGTGTTTCTCTGTGTAATTTTGGTGCCTGTCCTGGATCTCGCTCCATAGACCAGGCTGACCTTGAACTCACAGAGATCTGCCTGGCTCTGCCTCCCAAGTGCTAGGATTAAAGGCATGTGCCAACACCACCCAGCTGTGGGGACTTCCGAAGTTGGACTAAACGCATTTTACATTATGTTGTGGTTACAAGCCTATGGGAGCCAGGGAGTGGAATGTGGTGGTTTGGATAGGTATGGTGCCCATGGATTCATGTGTTCAAGTGTTTGGCTTATAGAAAGTGTCACTATTAGGATGTGTGGTCTTGTTGGAATAGGTGTGGCCTGGTTGAAGGAAGGGTATCACCGTGGGGGTGGGCTTTGAGGTCTTATATGCTTAAGCTATGCCCAGTGTGGTAGACAGTTCACTTCCTGTTGCCTGTGGAACAAGATGTAGAACTTTCAGCTCCTTCTCCAACATCATGTCTGCTTGCATGCCACCATATTCCACCATGATGATAACGGACTTAAACCTCTAAAACTGTAAGCCAGTCTCAATTAAATATTCCCCTTTATAAGAGTTGCTATGTCGTGGTGTTTCTTCACAGCAATAGAAACCCTAACTAAGACAGTTACTCAAGAGAAACTGAGGAGTCAAGTCCTTGAGTGCAATGGAAGACAGAACACATGGTCTGGTGATGATACAGTCTCGGGAATCCTACCTGGAGGGTACTGTGTTTCAAGAGAAAAGTGGCACAGCCAGATATGGAGGAGAACTCAGGAGGCAGAAGGGTACATGGGAGGCCTCAGAGGGGCTCAGTGAGGCAGAGGAGTCCATGGCTAGAGAGGGACTATGGCTCAGGTACACAGGAGTGATGGGGCATTTGGCATGGCATGAGGTCCTTGTAGTCTAGGATGAAGGAATTAGTTGATGCTAATAGGAGCCATGAGCCCAAATGAGGAGCAAAGATAATGAAGGGTAACATGTGTCTGAATGACAGGATGTCTGTAGACTTCAGAAGATGCTAAGGAGTACCACTTGATTCCCAGATTAACATTTGGGGTCCAACAGGGCAGATATCACTGGGAAAGAAGAACCATCTGCCTTCTCATCCTGTTCTCAAGGCTGTCACATTCCAACAGCAGATGTCTGACTGAGGTAACGCGTTCCCCTCTTGGTGGCTATCAGTCTCTGCCTCCCCACCCCTGCAGTGTTAACAAGCTTATCAGGGCTTCGAAACCCTCACCACCTTTAACTATAGCTTGGCCCTGCAGCTCTAATGACAATAAAATCCAGAGCTGGGTGACGTCATTGGGCCATTTGGCCACCACACCCAATCTGGGCTGTTCCCTGAGGGCATACTCAGGAGGGAGCCACCTGACCCACTGGGCTCTGGGCAGGTAACAAGGCTGCCTGCTGCTGCCTGCTGGGGCCTGTCCTCCTTTGCTCTGGCAGTCCACATGTTCACTGCATGTCCTGGCTGCTGAGTATGTTTCATGTTGTAGGAGTAAAGGTCAGAGACAGGCACAGCTGGGGATGATGGCACTTCCGGTCCTAGGGCAAAGGAAGAGAGCAATGACAGACACCAAAAGAGCAAACAATGCTGGGTGTGGTGGCTCATGCCTTTAAGCCCAGCACTTGGGAGGCTGAGGCAGGAAGATCTCGGTGAGTTCAAGACCAGCCTGGTCTACATAGTGAGTTCCAGGTCAGCCAGAGCTACATAGTAAGACCCTGTCTCAAAACAAAACAAAAGAGAAAAACCAACCAACAAACCAACCCAAATTCAGGAAGTGATGTCAGTGATGAGGGCTTGTGAGAGAAGAGGGGCGTGAGGCCACTGGGAAGACAGTTGGTAGGAAGGTAGCAAGAGAGGAGGGGCCCAGACAGGAAGGCGTTTTTCTCAAGCTCTGAGAAAGAAGAGCTATGGCTGCACTAGATGAGCAGGGGCTTAAGCGCCACTGGGCAAGTTGGGCACAGCCTCACTGCCATCAGGATTTTACAAAGTGGGGGCTTTTAAGCAGGGGGGTCTGAAATCGGAGGGCAATGCTGTCACAGTTGAGGCAAGCACAGAGAGGGAGAGAAGGGGCTGCGTTCAAGATGCACAAAGATGTCAGGTAGGAGTCAGACTTGGAGATGAATTAGAGGCAGAGTAAAGGTCCAGAAACCAAGAGCAAGAGCTGGGGCTGAACTGGCAGAAGATGCTGGAAGGAAAGCCGGGCGGTGGCTCACGCCTTTAATCCCAGCACTCGGGAGGCAGAGGCAGGCGGATCTCTGCGAGTTTGAGGCCAGCCTGGGCTACAGAGTGAATTCCAGGAAAGGCGCAAAGCTACACAGAGAAACCATGTGTCGAAAACCAAACCAAACCAAACAAACAAACAAAAAACTAAAAGAAGATGCTGGAAGAAGTGAGCTTGCAGGTGTCTGGAAGGCTGCATGTTTCTGAGTGACGTGCACATGGATGCTATTACAGCTCTGGAGAAGCCCCCCAGAGCAGGAATGAGTGAAGCAGGAAAGGAAGGAAAAGTCTTAGGTCCTCAGGGACTGAGGTGTGTGGAGAAGAGAAGGGAGGATGAGCTTGTGTTTCCGCACCATGGGAAGGGAAGAGCATTCTTAGCACTCTGGAGGGGTCCACAGCTCTTTAGGCTTCCGGTCTATACCTCTGTCCCAGAGAGACCCCAACTGACTTAAGCATTGACAGCTGGCTCTTTGAAATTGTCACCTTGTAAGTCAGTTTAGTTAACAGCAATAAGATGCCAGGTGAGGAAACACCCCTACACACCTCTTTCTTGTCATCCACCCAAAGTCAAGAGTAAAGAGAATAAACACATCCTTGCGTGCCCTGCTGTCATCCAGCCCACTCTAATACTGTTCAGGAACCCCCAACCCCTGTGTCCCAAGGAATGGTGCTGCCCACAACGGGCTGAGATTTCCTTTATCAATGAACAATCAACCCCGCCCCTCCCCCGCCCCCCCCCCCCACGACATGCCAGCAGCTCAACCTGATCTAGATTATCCCCCCTTGAGACTCAATTCTAAGTTGTGTCAAGCTGGCAGTTCCCTTTGCAGTCCAAGTGAAATCACTAAGAAATAAATCCCTAGAGCAGCAGATCAGGTACTGTGCTCTGCTCCATCGTGTTTAATTTTGCCAGATATTTCTTACGAATTGTACACCCTCCAGCACCCACCATGGGGCTCCCACACACTCTTTTCTGGGAGGGAGTGTTTGGGACATTTCCCAGCTCTGCCAACTTCTCTGAAGCAGGCCTGTTAACCAGATGCCCCAGCCCCGCTTTACCAGACGCCAAGTGCATCCCAGCCAGGCTACTTCCTGGTGTCCAGGACCAAGGCTAAACATGAACAGGAAAGGACCTTGAGTTTTCTTTCCGGCTGGTGTGAGTGTCATCACCCCTTGGCACCCTCCCTGGTTCCCTGTGTCTGAGCAGAGGGCCGGGAGAGGGGCTCCCCAGAGAGAGCACCGGCCTGCCTCCTTCTGAGTGTAGAGGCCACAGCCCCAGGAGGGCGGGCGCCCGCGGTGCGCTCCCAGAGCCAGGCACCAGGCGTCGCCGTCGCCCCTTGCAGCGCCGGGGCCCCGCCCCCGCCGTGGAGCAGGAGCCGGAGACCTAGCCCAGCGCTGGAGGCGGCCGGACTCGGCCAGACAGATTTCCTGCTCTTTTGGAGGACTGAGGGCTGCGGGGCTGCGGGCTGTGGGCTGCGGGCTCCGAGAGAACTCGCCGGCGACGTGGGGACCTCGGTGCCCCCGTGCGTCCTCACGACCCTCCCTCGCGCCGGCGGGGACAGCGGGCGCCCCGGAGCGGAGCTTGGCGGGCAGGCGCCCGGGAGATGCGGAGTCGCCGCGGCGGCGCGATCGGCGCGACAGCACCGGTCCCTGGGAGGTGAGTGGCGCGGTGTGGGTGGGTGGCAGTGAGTCCCTCGGTGGCCATGCACGCCGTGCACCTTGAGCAAACCGGGACAGCCTGGGCCACTGTCGCGGGAGGGACGGGTCGTGCTGCATCTGAGCTAGGTCCTTGCCACCCTCCTAGTGCGCGGGGTGCCAGCGACTGGAGATGGTGCGACCCCGGCCACCTGCCCAAGGCGTAGTACCAACTTAGCTACCACCTCGGCAGTTCTTCTCGGTGATCAGCTACGCGGAGGGCGTGTGTCTGCGGGTGGTGACCGTAGGAGGGTGACAGTGACCCTGCGACGCGTGTGAACGCAGTGGAAACGGGAGGGGGTGCCAACCGGTGTGTTGGGGGCTGAGCACCCAGGGCCTGAGACTGGAGCATTTCCAGAAAGTGACTCGAGTTGCGCCAACTCCCGGCGCAGCGGGGGCGCTGCGGGGATGCTAGTAGCTGGTCTGGGGCCCGGTGTCTTCCCAGGCAGGCGTCAGCTGGGGATTCAGGGTCGCGGTGGAGAAACCTGGCAGGTAGCCCAGGTCTGACGTTGGGAATTGCAGTCCATGGGGTGATCTGAGGAGGTCCTGGAGCCAAAGGCCAGCGGTACCCATCTTGGTGCTTCCCAGGACCATCTGGGGAAGGCTGGGAGACCCACAGGGTCATGAGGCAGAGCCAAGCCCAAGGACCGAGGACCGGACCTGACCTAAATTCCTTCTAGGCATGAAGTGCCTTTCTAGAAAGGTTAGACCATGATGCCTGCAGAATCACACTATCGGTTTATACTGAGTTACGACGACTCTGTAAGTGTTAGAACCTCAGAAACTAAAGGAAAGAAAATAGGTGGTCTAGACTGTGTCAGGGAATTTGAAGGAAGATCAGCAAATGATGCTCATGTGTTCTAGAAATTACTGTGTCTCTGTTCTGTCAGTAATGTCCTTGCACGTAAGAGACTTGTGACCCAAAGTGTCCGGACCTGTTCGCAACGATGTTTTTGTTTTTTTGCCTACAGCTTAAAAATTTGTGTTTAGCTGAAGTGGAGCTGGAGGATTAGGGAGGGTGGGCGTGTCTTTCCAAAACTGAGGCACTAAACTAAAGGGGGTGTGAAACAGTGGGTTGCTGGTGGTTGCCAAGGTCGCTCAGCTTTCAGGATATGGACAAAGTGGACAGAATTCTTTTTGACAGTAGATGGAGTCTGGGGTCTCCCAGTGCAAGTTCAAGAGCCGGGGAAACAAAAGGCCAGGTATTGGTTTGCCTAAAGTGCGGTCCCCACTGTCAGGGAGAGGTCCTCAAGCCGGCCCTGGCCTCCTGAATGCCACCTGGGGGCTCAGGTCCTCGTTTCTTGGGATTAATGCTGTCTGTGACTCATCATCACCCCCTCGACACAAACCAACAGTTTCCTACTTTGGAAGTTGGTAGCAGTGATTTGTCTCACTGAAAGGCCAGGCCATTGGATAAACTAGATTCGATAATCCAGAACCCCTCAGGCAAATCAGCCCTGAAGGTCAATGAGGGAGGTGCTGGCCTTGGATGCTTCCTGCAGCCCCTGTGGGGTCACAAGTGAACAGAGTAGGCCATTGGTTCTCAGGCTGGAAACTCATTGTTCCTGCTCTGCAGACACACTTGGCCCCACAGTACTCCTGGGTCAGCAGCTCTATGGACCTCCGAGGAAGCCTGGAGGAAGACCTGAAACTCTGTCCTGGGAGTGATCTCTTCAGCCCCAGGCGTTCCTGCATGCAGCTCTTTTAGCCCTGAGGAAGTTCAGGGCAGTATGGGAAGGGGCATGAATCCATTTCAGTAGGTTGAATTGTGCTTCTGCACCAGACTCTGCCTCCTCCGTAGTCCTCAGGGCTCCACCACGGAGGCCATTGATTGAAACCATCCCCTGCTGGTCAGAGGCAAATTTGTAGGCTGAGGCACACACCTTCTGCAGTACACCTGATACTTTCTCCTAAAGCATCATGTCCCAAGTCAAAGGTGTGCCTTTGTGTCCCCCCTAACTTCCCCTAACTCTTCCTTCATCCTTCTAAATACACTAGCTTCCTTCCTGCTTCAGAAAGGCGTGCTGACCTGGGGCTTATGTTAGGACGGTGCTGTGAGTTCAGTTTCTGGAGCATGTATGCTTGTGTGAATGAGCGGCTATGGCTTACATAGACATCTGTTACAATGTATATTGATGTGTATTGGATCACAGAGAGAGAACAGCCCATAGGGAGCTGCAGGGCCAGATCTTAAGTGGATACTGAACTGAAGAAACCCTACAAGACCTCCCAAGGAGGCAGGTTTGGGAGCAGTAAGGGAACAAGAACCGCATGCACTCTCTTCCCTCACTGATACATTTTCTCATTTATGATGTTTGAGTCACACTCCGGGAGACTCTGCTCCAAAACAGACGTGAATGTGGCTGTTAGGAGAGCCCTAGCACTGGGCCTCTTCAACACCTGAGTGTCACTTGAGAAAGTCCTGTGCAATGTAGGTCATCTTTGGCTTGCTGTCTTCTAGTGAATGGGAATGGAGCTGTGGCCTAGTCTCTCCTGAAGGCCCCCTACTTTCTAGACCACAGGACATGGAGCGTGTTCAGCCTCCAGCTCAGTTTACCCCAGTGTCTTAGCCTCCCCCAGACCTCCTTAGACCCTCTGCCCGAGAGTAATCCCTCTTCCTCTTGGTTCCGTGGAAGGACAATTGGCCCTATCCTAAATTACTTGTTCGAGTCTATTTTAGGTTTCCATTGGTTTAACAGTTCAGCTTCTCCACCAGGCTGTCAATAAGGGGTGTGTCTCTGAGACCATGGGCTTTGGGTAAAGACTTGGATTCAAATCCTGCCTCTGGTGTAGTCTTGGTTAATTGACTCAAGTTCAGACCCCGCTGCTCATTCCTCAGGAGTGGACTGACCATCTTTACTTTGCATGGCTGCTGAGGTGGCAGCAGAGGATGTATATTAATTAGAAAGCATGTGGTCAGCACCCAGGAAACTAGATATGTTTTCCTAAAATAACTAATGCTATATACATCGTATGTGTTAAAAAAAAACTGTGGGACCAGGGAGACGGCTCAGTGGGAAAACTGTTGGCTTTACAAACAAGAGGACCTGAGTTCGAGCCCCAGAACATATGTAAAACAGGCCAGGTGTGGTGCTGTACATTTGTAATCCCGGCTCTGGGGAAGCATAGACACGTCCATTGTCCATCTCTGGCGCTTGCTGGTCAGGTAGCCTAGCCTATTTGGTGAGCTTCAGGCCAATGAGAGACCTTGTTTCAAAAAAGGCAGATGGAATTTGAGAAACGACACTCAAGGTTGTCCTCCGGCCTTCACATACATACATGCATGCATGTGCACCACCCCCAAACACACAGACCCACAGAGGTTTGAATGAACAAAATCCATGGTAGTAGATAAAGTCTTTCTTCGTGTGCTACCTGGAAGACTAGTTCCAATCAATATAACGTGACACAGTAGGCAACTTTAATTTTTGCACGATGAGCTGAACGATTATGTGAAGTTTGCATGAGTTAAGAATGTAATCTCAATGCTTTCACTTACGTGTGCACCAGAAGGGAATCCATTCTTCATCATGTACCGCTGACTCTGGTGTTAGTGACCTGTGACGCAAAAATACAGCTTGCTATGGACATTAACCTGGGTGTGTGGCCTGAATTAAACCAGGCCTGGTATGAAGCCAGGCAGAAAGGATGCAACCCCAGCACCAAGATGCAGTGTGGCCCCAAACGAAGCATGTGGAATTGGGCATAAGGTCAGCTTTGCAACCATAATGTAAAACTGTGCATGCCCCCCGCCCCCCAACACCCTCTGAGCTCAATTCTTTCCTCCAAAGGATGGGGCAGCTCCTGATCACATCCCACCTGCCCTCCGGATGGTTGGGATTTATAAACCACACCTAACGTGATAGGTTTATAAAATGTTTCTAATTCTCCTGGAGAGGCAGATGGTGGGAACTGCTGCTGGATGCGGGCTGAGTCCTCCTTCGGGGATTACCCACCCAGCCTCCTTTTCTTTTCTCTGTCCCCCAAATCTCACCGATTGGGGTCCACCCCATCCAGGTGTGCCACACAGGGACTTTTGATGTGGTTCACAGCCTCTGCACTCACTGCATCTGGCTCTCTGCCAGAAATGTGGGTCCCTTTCTTCCAGCTACATAAATAAATACTTCAAAGGGTTTGGTGAAGCTTATGAAATAACCCTTAGCAATATAATTCAGAAAAACAAATGAATATATCCTTTTATATTGATTCCCAAATGAAGGAGAGGCCAGATAAAGTATTTTTAAAGAATGGTTGTCTATTTCAAAACCTCTTTTAAATACAACAAGAACACATTTAATCTAGTCTGTCATGGAATTGGTGTCAAGCATTAATAACAAAAGGGAGTTCTTGTTTTTCTCTCCCCCAAACAGATAGACGCTCCATCAAGAGGAAGGAAACCGAATCAAAAATTGATCCTTAGCTGGGCTGGAAAACTACTGTGCTGTAGGCAGGTGTTTGGGTATTAGTAGTCTGGGGCGAAGAGTGGAGTGTTGGTTGGATAGTTTGTTTGGGCCTCTGGCCTGGGTGTGGGCAGCACAGACTCCGATCCCCTAGAAGGTCCAGTGTGGGGATCGCAGCTTGGCCATGAGCTCCTGCAGCAGATGTGGGATTCTGCATCTGCGTGGGGATGGGTGCCTGGGACTCAGCGTGGTCGGGGTGTGAAGTGAAGGGATGCATGGTTGAGGGAGACAGAGTCGGTGCCGCAATGAGGCTGTGCAGGTAGGGTGGAGGAGGCCAAGTACAGAGGGCTCTCCAGCCATGCCACCCTGCCTGGAACACAGCCACAAATAGAACAGTCATGTCTTTGTTTTCCAGGGGAGATGGCACAAACAGGGGCTCTGGGCAAACAATTTGAAGTGGAATGGTGGGGTCAGAAGGATGTGGTCCTTGGTGTAATCCTGAGCAGGTGTGATTCTCCTACTCCCCTCTCCCTTTCTCTCTCTCTGTCTCTGTCTCTGTCTCTGTCTCTGTCTCTCTCTCTCTCCCTCCATGTGCAGGTGTACTCACCCACATATGCACTTGTAGAGGCCAGAGGTTGCTGCCTGGTGTCCTCTCTCCACCTTTTTTAGAAAGACGCTTACTGATTTTATGTTATGCACATGAGTACTTTGCCCACATGTTTTTTGTATGTGTACTGCATAGGTGCCTGATGCCCACCGGGTCAGATTCCCTGGAACTGGAGTTAAAGAAGGTCATAACCTACCTACCAACTGAGTGCTGGGAACTGAACCCAGGTCTCTACTAGAGTGGCAAGTGCTCTTAACCACTGAGCCATCTCCCCAGCCTCCTTCCATCTTGTGGATTGAGCCAAGACCTCTCACTGTCCTGGAGCTCACTGTTTCGTCTAGATTGACAGGCTACTGAGCCCAAGGATGCCCTTGTCTCTGTCTCTCCCAGTGCTAAGGTTACAGGTACATGCTACCACAATTGGCTTTTCACATGGGTGCTGGGGATCCGAACTCAGGTAGTTATGCTTACACAGAAAACACCCACTGAGCATCTTTACAGCCCTGTGATTCCAGTCTTTAGAACAGGAGATGGACACGGGTATGAAGGTTCTGGTGTGGTGGAGGACACAAGCAGAGACTTGGTTTATGCTTGCAGAAGGATCAGGGGCCTCAGCACTTGAACCAATGGCTTGAGAGCATTCAGGTCTCTGTCATGTTGTCCTCGGGGCAGGTGTCGGGTTTCTAGTCGAGAAGTGGACATAATTTTTTGTTAGGACTTGGATCTATATGGATACTTCCAGCTGGACATTAGTCACCATTTGTACTCGGAAGAAAATTAGTTCCATTTTTTTCCCTCTCAACTAGATTTTTGGATTCTTGTTTATAGATGCTTGATTGCAGTCTATTATGATAAGTGGCCTTCAGACTGTGTCATTTTATTTTGTCTCCCACTCCAAGGACCTGGAGTTTCGAAGCTGTGTCTCTCCAGCCCGTCTCTAATCAGTTTGCTTGGAGGGCTGTGTGCTCTCTGCACTCAAGGCCCTGACCTTGACTCAAAGCCAACAAGCTCAAGTGCTGAGCTGAGAGCAAGATGCTCGCTGTGAGTGGGGCCTGACAGAGGGAAGCCCTCTCTGCCACGGGTACCTTGTGAAGCTCTGCCAGCTTTGACCTTCCTCTCTTCTCCAACTCAAAGAGACCAGCCTCAAAGCTGGACACCTGCCTGCATGATTTGATGCCCCGCCTGGAGGCCTCTCTCCTGTCTGTCTGAAGTCCCCATCATGGGAACCAGCTTTTTAGTTCTGTCATTGAGATTTCCTAACAGGTGGGTTTCCACCCATAGGGAGGACTGTGTCTCCTTCAAGGATGCTGATCTTGGCAGCCCACTTCCCCATGGGTGGAGGAGGACACGTGGAGGCAGGCCTCTGATCCGGATTTGAGAATACCTGCAGTCAATTTTTTCTTGTGGCACAATTTCTCACAACTAACCTTGCTCTAGCAATTTCATATCAGTCATGTGTTCCAGAACATACTATGCATCACCAGCTAGTTGATTTGAGGGGGGAAGGGGTGGGTCATTGGAAGTAGGAAAGCCTTTAGCTTCCTCCATGGTGAAGTGCCTCCTTTTACAGAATACCCTAGACTGCTTTCCAGGTTCCCTAGGGACTCATGGGGACCACGGGGAGTGGGGAGCGGGGCAGATCCAGCTGAGAGTATTTCTTATCCAAGTTCCTTTCCAATCTCCCTTCACTCTGATTGTCTACAAACAGGGAGGAGTGAGAAGAGGCCGAGGGAGGATAAAGAGGGAAACAACTGAGCTAGACAATGAAGGCATAAGCTAGACTCTCAGAGGTCACACTTCTGTCTCCAACTTCCACTAGCCAGGAGGCCTGCAATCTGCACATGTCCTTTTGAGTAGGAATGTGGAGTCTTATCTTGGGCACACCTGAGCAGAAGGTAAGAACCACGGCTTGGCCTGAGACAGTTCTAGAAAGCATGGTGGCACATGGTTGTGTCAGGCGTAGGATTCAGGCTCAAACACCTTGGTCCTCTGAGGTAGAAGTTCTTTCCCAGTTACAGGGGAGGCAGTTAGTGTAAAATTAATAAACAACCAGACTGTATATATCCTTTTTGTTGTGTTCAAGGATATACAGAAACTCAGTCTGGGCCAGCAAATGGTTGTTGTAGGGTACTTCCTTTAATGAATACAAAGTACCCAAATGTTCTCTCAAAGAGCATAAAACATTTTCGCTTAGTAGATAAACGGAACTCCTCCACAGTCCTGATTGTACTGTGAAGTTCACTGATAATAACAAAAACAACAACAACAAAAGATCCTTGGTTTCCAGCCACACTATCCTGCATTGTTATAAGTCGAAGGAATCTTTGTCCCTGAACACTTGCCTGGGCAAGTGGATTTGGGAACCTAAAAGAACCTTCATGAACAGCAGACACCTAAGTGATGGATAGCGGTTGTTCCGATGTACTAGTCACCCTGCCTTTAACTTCCAGCTACTGTTGACTTCGTGTTCTTTGCTGAGCTCCTGGTGGGTCTCGATCAAGTGCATCAGTAATTTCATACATTTCTTTTTTTCCCCACATAGCAGGCTTTACCACAGCAGTCCTCTGTTGGTGGTGTTACCAGCCTACTCATTTAAATGTCTTTAAGCAAAGCCCTGACTTGGGCTCAAATGTAATATAAAAGTACAAGCGTCGGAAATTTAATAATTTTGTACTGTGTTGAGCCGAGTTAGGCCTGCTCTTAGCAAGCTAGAAATATTTCAAAGGCTCTTTCTGAGTTTCCCCCAAATGCTAGCAGTGTTTGAGAGCATGCAAGAAGAGACAAATGGAATGCTTAAATCTTTATTGAATATTTAGAGGATACACGCACTGTGCTTGGTGCTGAAGTTAGGACAGTGCCTGCCCCCTGGATGTCCCAGGTCCACAGGGACACAGAAGCTACCACCCCAAGGGAAGGCTAGAGGTGGGGCGGAACAGGTGGAATGGGCTTGTGGAGTGGGAACTAGAAGGGCTTCGTTAAGGAGAACAGGCTTGGGTGTGGATGTTTTCTTGGCAGCCAACAGGACTGAAATATTTCAGACAGAGAGGCTTCTGTATGCTTGCCCAGCAGTAGGAAGTGGCTTCTCTCGTCTGAGGAACAGCAGGTGTCTAGATGCAGCTGGAGCAGGGTCAGTGAGGAAGGAATAGGGAAGAGGGTGCTTTGGAGCTCAGCACTCAGAGGGACACGGGCTGAGAGTCCAGACCTGCTTGAGAGACCCGTGGCCCCCTTGGAAATTCTGAAGCATGCTGCCAGTTCCTTCGGTAGAAAAATCTTTGCGGACCACTTTTCATGGGTTTGAGGGTCTTGAGTCACCCCTTCCTGTAGCTGGAGGTTTTGCTGTGTCCTGCCCAGTCCCACAGCCGCTCAGACCCAAATAAGCACACAGAGGCTTATATTAATTATGAACTGTACGGCCATTAGCTCAGTCTTACTACTTACTAGCTCTTACACTTAAACCCAGCCTATTTTTGTTAATCTATATGTTGCCATGTGTTCCGTGGCTTTACCTGGGTGCCATTACATGCTGCTCCCTGGCTGGAGGGCTGGCGTCTCTTCTGCTCTGTCTTTCTTCTCCCTCTCTATCTGTTTGGATTTTTCCGCCTGCCTCTAAGCTGCCTTGCCATAGGCCAAACGGCTTTATTTATCAACCAATCAGAGAAACATATTTTCACAGCGTACAGAGAGACATTCCCCCATCACCTTCCCTATCATGAAACCTGTGAATTTGGGGCTCAGATGATAAGTCAGTAGGTAAAGCACTGGCTGAGTGTGGTGGCACATGCTTGCAACGTGGCTGGAGACAAAGGAAGGATCTGATGACTGTAGGTGTGATCCTGAGCAGAGGTAAGTTTGGGCAAACTGAGGCCACAGGGTGCGTTCCTAGGCTAGTTCATCACATCAGTCAAGAGGCACTCTAAAAACCAAGGCCAAGTTTCTGGCTGAGGTGACCAGGTGTTCCTGGAGCAGATGCTGGCTCAAAGGCCAAGGATGAGGCCAGGTGGTGGGGAATGTGGGGTGCACAGTGTAAGCACTTGACTCTCTTGGGTAGGGGTTGGGTCTCTCCAACAGAAGCAAAGAGCCATTAACAGGAAACTGCCTCTGTGCTAAGCTGTTCGTCTTATTACAAGTCAGCAGAACCTGTCACATCAGATATATAGGCTCCTAAGAGTCGGAGTGTCAGCCTGCTCCCACAAGCAAAGCCGCTGTGAGTAGGCTCCGTTGCTAGTGGTGAACTTTGACCTCCTTTGGGGACAAACCTGCCATTTTCATTTGCCCTAGAATCCATGACTTTCATCCAAGGACCTCAGCCTATCCAGGAGCTGACATTTTAAGTTTCCTTTGAAATTGGGGGATATCTGTGTGGACGCGGTGAAAGTTCTCAAAGAGGTAGGAATGAGACCTTGGAAAAGACATGAAGAAGAACGGTGCTCCTGAAGCCCAAGCCGTGAGTGAGGGTGTTACAGCACTCACAACACCCTGGCTGGCCTCACCTTGTAGGATGGGAGAAGAGACCCAATCCCAGCAAGAGCAAGGAGGGAGCCCTTGGGAAGAGGTTTGGCCTGTGGAGCCTGAGTGTACACTTCCCAAGAATGAAGAACTGGCTAAAGAGAGAGCTGCAGGCACTGCCCTCTGTCTGTCAGGGAAAGGGAAGCTCTCGGGATGGCTCTTGGTCCAACATCATGGAGGCCAGCAGCTAAACCACTAGGTCGACTTTCACTACTTGCTGTGCGGGTCGGTCCATCCTGACCCAGGTACCTGCCCAACCACACAGGGCAGTTTCTAGGTATGGCCGGGTGTCCGTGAATAGGAGTTTGAATTTATCAAATGTTCATGAAGCAGTCCTGAAGAAGCGTTATTACCAAACACAAAGAGAAAAAGGAACCACTCCCTCCTAGTTACTTTCTCGGCGAGTTTCCTCATACGTTTTAACGCCACCAGAAATAGATCTTTCTGTGCGAACCTTTCTGTTTGCCAACAGCTGAAGTCACCTCCTGTCTCCCTCTGCTTAGGATGAGATGTGCCTCCTCTCCCCATTTAGAGATGGAGCCTGTCACTAGGCAGTTAAGGAAAATAAGTCTGACCTGGGGCCCCACGGCTCACTTCAGGGGTTCAATGTCTCGTTCCCATTCTGAGCTGGATGGACTGATCCCTCACCCCGCTTCCTGAGCCTGAAGCATTATTCATGCTGCTGAGTCTCAGAAAATGAGGCCCCCACCTGTGTGCAGCTGAGGAGAGCTGAGGTCCATCCTTGAGCAGGACCTGAAGGTGAGACCCTGCTGTTTCCTGCTCTGTATCCACCTCTATTTGCTCTGCTCAGCCTAAGTAATGCTCAGTTCATTCTTTTGTGGATGGCTCCCACCCAGCAAATTGCTTCCAGGAGGAGTTTCAACAGCAGCCTGGGGACATGTCTCATGCACAGCGTGCTTTGTTTAGCAAATGATTTATTGTTTGTTTTATTCAAATGCACATCCTGAATGGATGGGGTTGTGCCGGGCAGAGATCAATGAAATGGCTACTTTGCTTAGCCTTGGCTTCTTTTCCATTTTCAGGGCAGTAAGGATTGTTAATGACTGAAGGCTGGTGTCCTTCCCTTGGTGGCTTGGGATCTTGGAAGCTGGAGCAGGAAGGCTCGATTTACCAAGAGGGTGGCCATGCCAGAGCGACTGCTCTGAGCTCATTGCTAGAATAATGTTAGGTAAAATTGCTTGCCCCATTCAACTGTGATGGTCTTAGAAAGCACATTGACAGTGGATGACTGGTCTCTAGTAACTAGGGTAGGATGCAATGGGTAAAGCTAGAAGAAGAGGTCTAGGTCCCACTGCAAAGAGGGACCTCGGGCTTGAGTGGCTCTCTCTCTGGGTGGAGACTGCTGGGGTCTCACCTAAGGTTCAGTCTGCTGGTTCCATTCTTTATCCTCAAAGCCCAGTTCCCAGAGAACTGGTAGAGGTATAACTGTCTATATGGGCAAGTATGGACAGTCTCCCCCTCCCCACTCTACCAAGGCTAGAATTTGGGGGAACAGAGAAATGAACCCCAAGTCTGAGTAAGTGAGGGCTGGCACAGAGTGACATACATATGAGGAGGTCTGTCCCTGAGAATAGCAGGCAGTCTTCTTCTCTCTTGGGGCCTCAGCCTCAGCAGGGATGTGTGTGGTATCACCTCACCCGCTGGTAGGGGGCAGGGCTCCATTGCACACCTGCGTTAGAACTCACACTGCAGAGTGAAGAACCAGCCCAGAAAGTCATTGCCTTTGAATAAAAAAGGAAAGACTATCCCCCTTCTCTTCCCCAGCCACCCTCCTCAGATGTCCCAACACGACGAGAACCACACTTTCTGCGCTAGCCTTTCCAGTTTACTGTCAAGTGAAGTCACCTCTGACCTTCTGCTTTGGATGCCAGGCATTTGAGAGGTTTGCCCAACAGTCTCATCTACCCATTCAGAGCCAGAGTCTGTCACCAGCTTTGTGTCTGAGCGCCAAGGCGTGTGAGAGGTGAAATATGGCCGAGTTCCCTCAAGGCCGTGATCAGGCTCTCTCACTGGCTGAGGGAGCTGAGGGCTCAGGTGCAGCAGGGCCCAGGCCCACATCGTGCCATCTAGGCCCCATGCCTCTCCCCTCAGCCCTTGGTGCCATAGTGGTCTCCAGCAGTCTCCCACACAGACCTCCCTGTAGAAGGAGATAGTGTATCCCAACAGAGTCAACCTAGAATTGAATCTAGACTGAGATCTTGCTCTGAAAGGCCAGGCTGGGACAGTGGGCCTTCTTCAAAGTTTCCTGCTTGTACAGGGCAGGTTAACGTATTTTTCTAGGCTTCAGTTCACATATTCTCCATGGGGTGAGGGATGGAATCACCCCCATTCAAACCATGTGGTTCACACATAGTCAGGTGAACGAAACTTCAGGAGCCACACTCAAAGGACAGAATTGATGAGAGCAAATGACAGATGGCTCCCTCAGGACACCCCACCTTCTGCATTCCCCTCGGGTGGTGGGGTTCATCGATGACCTGAGGGAGCTGAACTCAGGTGGAGGTCTCTGGAGAGGACAGGGTGACTGGTAGGACTGTGCTCTTCCCTCCATCTGTACAGTGCCGCCGGAGCACCGGGTGGTGACTTTGTGTTACTTTCCCTGCGATTTAATGTCATATGAAAACCCAGACTGAGGGAGGCTGTCGAGTTGTCCATTAGAGTCTCCGGGGTGTTTCCATAACCCCCTGCCCTGGGACTCACTATGGCTTTTGACAGGAAGTTTCAAGCTTTACAAAGCTCCCTCAGGAATCTCAACATGTGGCCAGGGCCAGAACTCTGGGGGCTTTTGTAGGGTCCCAAGAATGAGGTCAGGCTCTTCAACTATAGAGGAGGGCAGGAGGGTAGCCAGGAGGATGGGCGGGTCCAGCTGCTGAGGCCAGAAAGATGTTCATTCTGGGCAAGCCCAGAGTGCCATCTCTTTGAATCCTCTCCCTCGCCAAGAGGGCACCAGAGAGAAGCAGTTGGGTAGAGAGAACCGGGGCACCCTGTCTGTGGTGTGGCCAGCTCCAATCTCAAGCTTCCTCTTTGAAAGAAAACTGACGATACGCAGGACTGAGATAGCCGATAGTGGTGTGCCAGGCAGCTCACCGTATTCGCCATCACTCTTGTTCACTTAAGAAACAGACTTTCCTGTGCTGCACCCTCCAGGTGGACAAACACCAGCATTCCTGTTGCCCTCACCCAAGGACCCTCCATGTGGAATCTAGCTCCCACATCTGTCTGCCCTCTGGGATGCCATGAAGGTCTGTCCCTTACATGGCTAACCCTGTGAAGCTCAGCCCTGCTTTGCAACCCCCTGTGGGAAGGGGCCTGGGACATAGAGCTGGCACTGCGGAGGCCCTAGGCCATCCACACAGGCCTGAAGATCTCTCTTCCCAGGAGCTGTGGTTTCTTTTTCCAGGTGTTACAGGAGTTGCAGTGTTTGTTAGGGGCCACCTTCTATTTTTGGCATTTTGGCTGGGCAGTTGACCCAGCTCTGCCCCTAGACCATCTCTGCCATACAGGATAAGACTGCCTTGGGTTTGCTTTTAAAGAGCTCCAGTCTGCTATGGAAGATCTGCATTCCTGATCACTGTTTCACCCTGTCAAATGTAAAGGAAACCAAAGCACCAGGCCCAGGCAGGTGACAACAGATGCTTCTCAGGGGTGGGTCCCCCCACGTTACTCTGGCTCCCCTCTTCACCTCTGCCCCCCTCCAACTGTGCCAGCTCTGTTTTTCCACTCAGAACTTCACAGCTAGGGCTGCTTAGCCTCTGGCCGAGGACACTGAAGTTGGCCAAGTGAATGTGCTGACCCAGAGCCAGCAGCGCTATGGGCAGCTGTGGCTGCCTAGGGACTTTGGTGGTTTTCCCTTCCACATTCCTGCCCTGGGGCAGAGGCCCGGAGAGTGGGTCCTTGAGCTGCAGTGGAATGGCATGTCATTCCTTTGCCATGAGTAACAGCAAAGCCCCCAAATGCCTAGTGTTTTCTCTCTGTTGTTGTTCAGTGTCAGGGATGGCCTTACCATGTGAGGAGGGCACAGCGGGTGGCCTTCCTGGAACTGGGCACTACCTAGGAGCACAATGCAGGGGCATGGTGGAGACACCCTGACATAGGCCTCAAGATGCAAGGCTGTCTTTAGCTCAGTGCTAGGAGTCTGGGAGAATCCCAATCACAGAATGCTTTGCCAATCAGCTCCTGACTTGAAAATCGCTTTAAATTTGTTTTAGAGATCCAGAGAGAGTCTTGCTTTGAGGAAAATGTTATCAAAGTAACCTTTGTGTTGAATACTGTGTGCATGAGTATGTATGTGTGTGCACGCGTGTGTGCACATGCATGTGTATATGTGTGTGTGCATGTGCGTGTGTGTGTGTGTGTGTGCATGTGTGTGTGTGTGTGTGTGTATGTGTGTGTGCATGAGCACATGTGGAGGTCAAAGGACAACCTCAAGTATCATTCCTCAGATTTTTTTTTTTGAGACAGGGCATCTCACTTGGCCCAGATTTCCCTGTTTTAGTCAGGTTGGCTGGCTCTCGAAGTCCCAGGGTCCTCCTGTTGTCTCCCCTCCAGTACTGAATTTACAAACAAAACCCACCATTCCTGGATTTTTACCTGTGTTCTGTGGCTTGAGCTCAGGTCCCCACGCTTGTGTGGCAAACACTTTCCTGAGCCATTTCCCCAGCCCCTCCCTCTTCCTCTCATAGAGGGTCCATATCACACACAAGTCAGCTTTCAGTTTCCCTGCCAGGGTCTCAGTTGGTTCTAGAATATGAGGGTAACATTCAGAAGGGGTCCCAGTCCTCTGCCTTTGTTTCCCCGTGCTTGATTTCTGGTGAGTCCCCCACAGGACCAAATGTATCCAGCAGTCATGTCAGTGTTGGTACAGTGTGGGGTCTGGCTCCAGGAGGGGACATCCCTGCAGGAAGCTTATACTGGAAAACACCCATAATGAGGACAGGGCACTGGTGGGTGGAGTTTAATCACTGTGTCAAGATGCATGAAAATAAAATTAGCCATGGTGTCAGGCAGGAGATGTCTCTGGCAAAGTGAGCGTCTATCCAAATTAAAAGAGCATGTGAGGACAGACTTTCAACTCTGCTGATACAGTCTGTGGAGACAGTTATAGGGCTATGGGTGTGGCTGTTTTCAATAAGAAGGATGAGGAAGGAGGGTAAGAGGATAGTAAGACATGAGATGAGGGCTGGGGAGAGGGCCAGTGGCTACAGTGCTTGCTCTACAAGTGTGAGGACCTCAGTTCAAATCTCCAGCACCTATGTAAGAAGCCAGGAATGGTGGCACGTGTCTGTAACCCCAGTGCTGGGAGATAGAGACAGGATGGCCACTGAGTCTTGCTATCCAGTCTGTCTAGCCTAACTGAAAAGCTCCAGGTTTAATGAGAGACCCTGTCTCCAAACCATAAAGGGGAGGTGCAGCAGGATCGCTCAGTGGGTAAAGGTGTGTCCTAATTCCTATTCAATGGCTGTGCAGAGACATCGTGAACAAAGAAACTTACAAAAGAAAGCATTTAATTGGGGCCTGGCTTATAGTTTCAGAAGGTGAGTCCATGATCATCGTGGTGGGAAGCATGGCAGCAGGCAGGCAGGCATAGTGTTGGAGCAGTAGCTGAGCTCTTACATCTAATTCACAATCATGCAGTAGGAAGAGAGACTGTGCCTGGCATAGACTTTTGAAACCTCAAGGCCCACCCCAAGGACACACCACCTCTAATAAGGCCACACCTCCTAATCCTTCCTAAAAAGTCCACCAAGTAGGGACCAAGCATTCAAATATATGATCCTATGAGGGACGTTCTCATTCAAACCACAAGATGCTTAATGCCAATGCTGGTGATCCTAGTTCAATCCCTGGGTTTCACATGGTGAAAGAAGAGAATTGATCCTCACAAGCTGTCCTCTGGCCTTGTGCCTACACACATATATGCAGATATGCAAAAGTGAATAATGCAATATATTATATAAATAATACGTAGATAATTGTAATTTAAAGATAAGGTGGAAAGTGCTAGAGAAAGACTCCTGACATTGATCCCTGGTTTCCACAAGTGCATGAATAGGTGTGCTCACACATATGTGAACATATATGTACACATATCACACATACATACACACACATACACATACACAGCTGTCTCAAGCCCGGATACCTAAAAGCTTGGCTGGGGCTGGGAGGTCTCCTTCCATAGCGGCAAGCTGCTACTGGCTATGCACAGGAGCCCTTACTTATTGGACTCCTGCATGGAGACACAGCTGCAGAACCACTCTGAGGTCTTGATAACTGTCCTGGTTTTAGTTTTTACCAACAAGCTAGTGTCACCTGGACAAGCAACCTCAAATGTCTCTATCAGGTTGCCTGTGGCAACTATGTAGGGCATTTTCTTGATTAATGATTGATGTGGTATTGCCCAGATCACTGAGTGGGGTACCACCCCTGGGCTTCTGGCCCTGGGTAATATAAGAAAGCAGGCTGAGCAAACCATGAGAAGCAAGCCAGTAAGCTGTGTTCCTCCACGGTCTTCACTTCAGTTCCTGTCTCGGGGGTCCTGCCTTGAGTTCCTGCCCTGACTTCCTTTCACAATAGTCTATAAACTGTAAGTTGAAATAGACCCTTTCTTCCCCAAGTTAACTTTGGTTATCATGTTTTATTGCAGCGAAGGAAATCTAAACAAGATAATGATAAACAGCTGCCTTCCTCCCAGAGAGCAGGATCCATGAGAAAGCAAGGAAGAAGCCACCATGTGTTTAGGATCTAGCCTCTGAAGTCACATCCTGCCATTTCTGTGATATACTCATGGTGACTCAAGTTAGCCCTATTCGTGCATGGAAGCACAGCCAGCCCTTTCCAAAGAATAGATATTGACCAGGATTCTTTATGTTAAATCCTGGGTGCATGAGTCCTGGCTCTTGGCAACCCATGGCCCACTGTGACTTTGGTTAACTCAGTGAGAACAGAAACTTGACAAGGCTGATGGACATTCTCAGAACCAACATTGAAGTTGGAGAACAAAGCTCAGAGATGGAACAGGAGCCCCGGAAGTCAGCAGCTCCTGCTTCAGTCAAGGTCAGACCACAGGCAGCTTCTAATGAAGATGTGGCCTGTAGTCCTCAGCCTCTGAGGCCAGCAGATCTTTACCATGTCATCTTTTGAAACAGTCTTAGAGCCTCCTGGGACCTTCAGGTCACCTAGGGTAGAGCATACTATAGTCTTGTGTCACCTACTCTGATGTCAGGCTCATGGAGGATTCAAGAAGACAGGGAGACACCTAGTCTGGGGAGTGAGCATTTTGGATCCCCCATGGTACAGGTAGGGATCTCTTCCTGAAACTGGAGGAGAGTTCAGGCTACTGAGTACTGCCCACAAAAGAGGAAACCTCCCCCTGTCTGCTCTGCAGTGAGCTTAAGTGTTCTTTCAGCTGTGCTCTAGCCTGTGCTAGGATATTGATACAGTGCATGATGCCTATGTACACTGGCGTGGCATACCGTTTCGAGGTAGATAACCCTGCTGTAAAGGAAGTAATCCTTTTAGGGAACAAATACTCTTCAACCTGTTTTGTTTTTGTTTTTTTAACATTACAATTCTATGAAGCAGGTTTTCTCAAGGCAGAATAAGGAAGCTTTGCATTTCTTCTTTTGCTCACAGTAAGGAACTCAAGTGGTATCAGCTTGCCACATTTCATGCTGAGAGACAGAAAAAAATTACTTCACCCCCCCACCCCCCCACCCCCACCCCCCGCTAGTAAGTGCCTCTGGGAAGAAAGTAGAGGTTGTTAACAAAATTTTTTTTTTTTTTTTGAGACAAGATTTCACCATGTATTTCTAGCTGTCCTGGAACTTGCTCTGTAGACCAGGCTGGTCTTGAACTCACAGAGATCCACCTGCCTTTGCCTCCTGAGTGCTGGGATTAAAGACGTGTGCCACCACCACTTGGCTAAGAAAAGTTTTTAAAGGGTTCAGGTTTATTTTATTCAGTTACCTACAAGGCTGTTTAAATATGAGTCCCATTAAGAACTAAGCATAGGCACCTATGAATGAGGACGAGGCAGCTACCTTCTTCCTTACACATGCTAAGACACACTTGATCATTCCCCTTCAGCACAACACTTCCTTCTCTTCAGAGCCCTCCAATCACATGTGGCAGAGATGGGAATCTCTTCCTCTCCTGGAACTGGTTTCACCTTTCCCAGGAGAGGAGGCAGGTGGCTGAGAGTTTAGGATGCTATGCTCTTACCGTAGGGGCTAGCCACAGGCTCTGCGGGTCTAGAATAGTCTTGAGATTACCACAAAAGGAGGACCAGCAGGTGAGGAACTGAACAGGGACATGGGCTGGGAGGCTTCTGTCATTATCCAAGGAGGCAAGGGAGAGGGAGGAAGAGGGAGAGCTGAGAGAGGGAGAGAGAAAGAGAAGAGAAAGGACAGGGGTAAGGGGAGAAGGGAGCAACTCTGGAGTGGCAAGTACCCATGACAGATCATACAGTAGAGAAAGCCCACAGCCTCATGCCTTTTTAAGGATGTGGCAGTTTGGGCCGCTGCAGCTTATTTCTTGATGAGTCTCATTTTATGTTTTTTTTCTCTGGCACCTAAACATACAGTTGCCATGGACTGACAGTAGATGAAATATTGGCTAGTATTTTCTGGAGCTGGGCTCTTCAAAGTTACTAGAACATACTCATTGCGGCAAGGTGCCCCCTACCCAGCAGAGGCCCAGTGAATTCCAGGTGGCATAGTGGTAATTTCTTACGTTTAATTAAGTGCATATGAAGCCAGCCCATTTGACGCCCAGCAGAACTGACCGGTAGAAGCACAGTACGCTATAACCTGAGAGTAGTACACCTGGGAATCAATGTCAAATTCAGCAGCTCCCAAACTAGAGTATCTTGAGAGACTTGAGGTCAGTGCTGTGATGCAGAGGCATCACAGGGGCAGCCTGGGGTCCCACACGGATTTTGTTCCATTTTCTGTCATCGTGACCATGTCTCAGAGATATTTACATCTTGCAATTAAACACATGCTTGAGGAAAACACAAAATCTCACGCTTGGGGACAGGTTGCCTCAGTCATTTATCTCAGAATGCAGGTGACTGACTGCAGGGCAATCGTAGAGTGAGTCTCTTCCTGAATTGATTGAACTTTTGAGAGAAACAGTCTCTCTTTACCCAGTGTACTGCAGAGGGCTCTTGATGATCTGTTATGGTTGCCCATGGTGATCTAAACCTCCTTTTTACATGGCTTTCTCCACGGTTTACATTGTGTTTAGACATAGAGTACAGAGAGTACCACCACTAAACAGGCTAAGATAATGGATGTTCCTCTCAAACCTGCTAGAGACCATTGACTTGGAGTGGCTTTCTCGCTCATCTTCATATCCTACATCCGGGGTGGCCTTCAGATGTCCAGTTCAGGCACACTCTGGAGACGATTAATGTGAGTGATTCACAGTCCTCAGAACCTGTTTGCTTTCTTCCACTTATCTATCCAAGTTATCTCGCACGCCTCTGAGCAAACCTTAACCTCCCTTTAACTGCTGAGTCTGTGATCTGTTTATCTAGCCGTCTTTCGGGCCCTGGTTCTGCCCCCTCTTTCAGTAAATCTTGGCTATTGACAGGCCTGTGTCTGTTTCCTTACCGCTCCAAATTCCTGAGTGGGAGAGTGCAGAAGGAAACCAGAAGCGGATTCAGCGGTTCTTGGCCCTTTTAAAATGCATACACGGGCACCAGTTTGTATTGATCCAGCCCTCTACCTGTGGGGAAAGTTTCCAGTACCAAAACCCGTTTCCTCTTTTCCACATTGTCCATGGTTTTTCTCTGTCCGCTGGCAGTGTGACAATTTTACTGTTGTGTTCTGGGTTGAGCAGGATCCTGTCACCCTGAACCCAGCTGCCGTGAGGACTGGTCAGAGAACAAGTGTCTTGTTGTGGGCAGGAACTTGGAGGAGGTCACTTGGAATGCATGCATCCCTTCAAAGTAGCATTTTAGAAACCGCAGTTTTTGGTGGACTGGGGCTGTACTGATAATGTCACATCAAGACATTATAGCATTCACTTATATGTAGTTGTGGTGGTAGTGATGGTGTGTGTGTGTGTGTGTGTGTGTGTATGTGTGTGTACATGTGTACATGTGTGGAGGTCAGAGGACAACTTACAGGAGCTGGTTTTCTCTTTTCCCATGTGGGTTCCAAGAATCAAATTCAGATCATCACCGGCCTGATGGCAAGTGCCTTTACCTGCTGAGCCATCTCTCTGGTCCTCAGCCCAACCCTTTCTCTCTTTAAGCCAATAACTAAGGTTTTTGAAACAATTTATTGACTTTTACTTATGTGTGTGAACATCTTGCCCACATGTTTGTATGTATACCACATGTGTGCCTGGTACCCAAGAAGGCTAGAGGGAGGCATCATATTCCTAGAACCAGCTACAGATGGTTGTGAGTCATCATGTGGATGCTGGGAACTGAACTCGAGTCTTTTACAAGACCACTCTTAACTGCTAAGTCATCTCTGTAGTCCCGAGATAGACTAGGCTGTCCTTGAGTTCATGATCCCCCTGCCTCTGCCTCTTCCGCATATCTTATGGTTGCGAGCCGCCACAACCAGCTGTCAGCCGGCTCCACAGCTGAACAAAATATTGAACAAGTATGTCAGAGGTTAAGGCCTTGGCACATCAGCTTTTGTACAGAAATTAGTTGTGTGGCTGTGCAGAGGGACATGTCTGTTACATACGGAAGTAGCTACGCATACGTATATGTGCTCAGTTTGTACCTGTCAGAACCTCGGCAAGTGTGAGCCCAGCTACGCTCTTCACTGCTGATGCTTTAAAATTACATATGTGCTACTCAATGTTAAAAGGGAAACTGAGCCTTGTATCAGTGTTCACCCCATAAAAGTGCTGTATTTGGGGAAAGGGAACTTAATATGCATTGTAAAATGAAATTAGAAGGTGATTTGCATTCACAGCTACATATGCGATTGGCTTCTGTCAGCAGCAGTTTTTCAGATTAATTTCTTCCGTGATGTGTGCTGTGCAAATAATAAACTTATAAATCTCCTTATACATCTAGATTATTACACAAATCCTTAATATTAATGCAACTCAGTGTTACTTAGAGGTATGAGTTCAATGAGAAATAGATAAAAATTTTACTTTCGTGATTAGAGACAGGTCTTTAAAAAATAAAAAAAAATTGTTCCTACTGAGTGTCTTTGTGGGTCAGGGACACAAAATTCTAAAAGTCACGGCCATTGCCCTCAAGAATCTGCTACTCAGACATGTTATTTCTAGAGGGTTCCTTGAAAGACTTGCCCCCAGTGTCTGCTGGGCATGGGTAGAGTGTTGAGGCTACAGCCTTGGCAGGTGACCCCGAGAAGGCACAAGGACACCCATGCCTGGAGCTTTATGGAGCAGAGGGACTTCCCTCCCCACATTGTGACTGTGTTGGGCTCAGGATGTAATGGCACTTAACTCTTTAGAGTGTGGACAGAATTCAGAGATCCCCTAACTCAGATTGGGGTCTGCATTCGAGCCTTTGTTTCCTCACGAAAGAGGCAGAACGTTCATATACTTTCTATTCTTTTTTAGAAATCTTTTTTGAGTTTGCCCACAGTACAAGCCCCTCTTTTTGATGTACAACTTCATGAATTTTGGGCAGGAAATGTGTAGAGTTGTGTTGTCTCTATCACCTCAAAGCAAACTTCTCTCTCGCTTAATCAGACCCTCTAATCCCATGCCTGCCCTGGCAGCCATTGGGGAGTCTCCAGCCCTGTCTGTCGCCCGACTTTCTTATAACAGCAGATCAAGGAACTCACTTGGTATACAGCCTTGTATCTGGTTTCTCTCACTTAGTACAAAGTTTCCCGACTCACTCGGCTCATTCCACTCCATTGCTGAGTGGTATTCCATTTTTGTTTGTGCATTTCCCAATTAGAGATATCTGAGTTGTTCCCATTTGGGAGCAGGTAGTGAGTAGGATGGCTCTAATGGGCACATATAGATTTGTGTAAACATGGATTTTCATTTCTGATTAGTGACTGAGGATGAGCTTGCTGGATCCCATATTTAAAAAACTATATTAGAACATACGGTGGTGGTGCATGCCTTTAATCCCCACACTCAGGAGGCAGAGGCAAGTGGATCTCTGAGTTCAAGGTCAGCCTGGTCTACTGAGCAAGTTCCAGGATAGCCAGGGCTACACAGAGAGATCCTGTCTCAAAAAACCAAAAACTGAAAAGAAAAAGAAAAAAAGAAACCTCTGATGTAGCCAGAAGTTTTCTCTGGTCCTGCCTGGCCCTGTGGTGGGGATGAATCTCTCCCACCCACGCTCAGATGCAAATAAACACACAGAGACTTATATTATTTTCAAACTGTAAGGCCTAATGGCTCAGGCTTCTCACTAACTAGCTCTTACAACTTAACTCTGCACATTTCTATTAATCTGTGCATTTCCACATGGCTTTGCGGCTTACCAGTATTTTCACATCTGGCTTCTCCTGCTGACAGCTCGCAACACCTCCTTCCTCTCCTTTCTCCTCCTACTGTCTCTCTTGGATTTTCCCACCTGGCTCCATCCTGCCCTGCCATAGGCCAATGCAGCTTTATTTATCAACCAATCAGAGCATCATATTCACAGCATACAGAAAGACATCCCACAGCACTCTGAACTGTTTTCCACAGAGGACACACCATTTCCCTTCCCACCAGAGGAGCATGATCATCCAATGGCTCTGATCTGTCGTGGTTGGCCTTGTCAGTTTGACAGCCTGGTGTCCTCTGAGAGGAGAAGCCTCAACTGTGGGACTACGTAGATCAGCTTGGCCTTTGGGCATGTCTGTGGTGGGGTTGTGTTCATCAGTAATTGATTTAGGAGAACCCAGCCCACTGTGAGCAATACCGTTCCCTATGCAGATGGTCCTGGGATGTATGTGAAAGCTAGTTAAGGATGAGCTTGGGAATGAGCCAGCAAGCAGTGTTCCTCCATTGTTTCTAGCTTCAAGTTCCTGTTTGAGTGCCTGCCTTGACATTCCTTAATGATGGTGGACTGTGACCTGGAAGCGTAAGCCAAATTAAACCCTTTCCTCCCTTCGTAGCTTTCCATTTTGAGTATTTTATTACAGCAACAGAGAGGAAGTTAGAGCAGCATGTTTGCCAACAATTGAAGATCTCTTTTCCTTGTCAATTCCTGCCTTCCTTCCAAGGCGGGTGGAAAGATTTCGGGGTAGTTTGCATTTGCCTTTCCCTGGTGGTTACTGTTTCTTTGTCCATTGGTTAACAGTGCCTGTTCCAGTCTTTTGCCTGTCTTTATAAAGAGCTTTCTGGCTACAGATTTTATTTCTTGTTATCCAAAGCATTGTTCTGATGACAATGAGCTTTACTCAATGACAAGAGGAATAGTGTCACCAAAAGAAATCCACAGGGCTGAGCAAATGACTCAGAGGTTAACAGCATTGGCTGCTCTTCCAGAGGACCCATGTTCTGTTCCCAGCACCCACATGATGACTGACAGCCATCTGTAATTCAGTTCCAGAGGATCTGACACCTTTTTCTGTCCTCTGCTGGCACCAGGCATGTACCCAGTGCACATACATATATGTGGAAGCTCTCTCTCTCTCTCTCTCTCTCTCTCTCTCTCTCTCTCTCACACACACACACACACACACACACACACACACACACTAAACCTTAAAAAAGTTGAAGAACCCTTGAAAGACACTAGGTTTAAATGTCTGTATTTCTGTTATCCCTTTTTCTGCTGGCACCCCGCTCATGCAGCCTCGTATTGCTATTGGGGCAGGGACTTGACATTGTTTATTCCTGCTCTGTGGATGTAAAAGGTGAATTCTCAAGACTCTGTCCTCAAGGCTGGAGTCTCCCCATGGAGATTCTGTCATTCTCAATGAGTGGGAAGGCGTTGCTACTTTGACTTCTGCAGCTATGTTTATTTATTTGTTTGTTTGTTTAACATCCCGATTTCAGTTTTCCCTCCTTACTCCTCCCATTCCCTCCCCCCACTTCCCCTTGGTAACCCCTCAATCCTCTCTTCCTCTGTTTCTGTTCAGAAAGGGGCAGGTCTCCCATGGGTATCAGCAAAGCATAGCTTATCAAGTTGCCATAACACTAAGCTCCTCCCCTTGTATTTAGGCTGGGCAAGGCAATCCAATATGAAGAATAGGTTCCCAAGAGCCAGCCAAAGCATTAGGGACAGCCCCTGCTTCCACTGTTAGGAGCCCCATAAATAGACAAAACTACATAATTCACAACTACCACATGTATGTAGAGGGCGTACATCAATCTCATGCAGGCTCCCTGGTTGTCGGTTCAGACTGAGTTCCTATGAGCCAGGTTAGTTGTTTCTGTAGGTTTTCTTGTGATGTCCTTGACCCCTCTGGAGAAGCCATTCTTAGTAAGATGAACATGTAAGCTTGTGGTTTATCATTATTATCAAAACCTCCACAGCACCGTGGGCTTGATGTATTTTTCTGCCTCTGTTTTACTTTTTCAACACGGCTTCCCTGTGAGAAATTCATCTCCCAGCAAAATGATTTTTAGCCACTTGAGATATTCTTTTAAAAACCTATCATGGATTCTTAAGTGAGCAGATAAGTTTTGATTTAGTCACAACTGAGCCAGTGACTCAAGCCATCTTCAATGGCTAAGTTCTTAGGAATCATAAAGTGCAATTATAATAGTAGCATAATATTGCTCTGTAGTTCTTCTATTAAGAATGAAAGACATTGGCAATGTGATGTAGTACTTTAATTTCAGCTCAACAAAAGAATGTACTTATATCATTCTCTTCCTTCCTCTCAAAAAGAATAACATTGAGGGACTGGAACAAGGCTCAGTTAAGAGCACTGGCTGCTCTTGCAGAGGACCTGAGTTCAGTTCCCAGCACCCACAAGGCCATATGATTCCAGGAGATTCAATGCCCTCTTTTGGCCCTCATGGGCACTGTACATAGTTCAGTTCTACACATGCAGGCAAACGCTCATACACATAAAATAAAAATAAATCTTTTTTAGAAAATTGAGAAAGAAGCAAATTCAATAATATATATATATATATATATATATATATATATATATATATATATTGAGCATAACAGGCTATGAATTCATTGTCACAGTGAGATTTTATGACTAACAGACGTCCTTCATTTTATATTTAGCATATTGTGGCCAAATATATATATATATGTCAGGAGCTCATGGTTTGCGGTGCAAGAAATTAAAATGGACTCCTACCCTACAGGTGTGCACATCACAGCTGACTGCATTCACACAGGTGCATGGCGGGGCAGCACAAAGAAGTACCAGGTCAAATTTGAGTCCTTGCAGGTGGGTGGAGAAAGGGACTTTCTCAAGTTTACACTTGTGTCTACCACGCCTTCCCGTCCTGCCCACACTAGATTCTTATGATAGGCTGTGACAAGTGAGCACACACTCGTGAGTTCAGACAATACCTGTTTCTTTATCCTATAGGCTCTGTGGGTCAGAAGCCGTGGTCCTGGCTGCTTCTCTGCTTATAGTCTTGAAGGATGGAGTTGCTGTCTCCCTGGGCTGTGTCCCTTCTGGGAGGAATCTCCTTAGTGAGGTTGGCAGAATTCAGTTCCTGTGGTTGAAAGAGGGAGGCTTCCAGCCTGCTGTCACTGAAGGATCTCCTCATGTTCCTGCTCATTGGCATTTTAAAGCCAGCCATGGATTGGGGAGTTTCTTTCCTGGTTCCCTGGCTCTCCGATCTCCTTCTTCCTCCTGTCTCTGGTTCATTTGTTCCTTCTCTGCTGTTTTTTTTTTTTTTTAATTAGTTTATCACATTTACTTATTTGCTGTGTGGATGTGGGGGATGGGAAACACACATGTTGGGTGCATGTGTGGATGTTGCACTCGATTCTCTCCTTTCTCCTACATGGGTCCTGGGGATACAACTCAAGGCAGCATGAGCCTTTATCTGCTGATCAACAAGCCCCTTCAGCTGCTTTCAAGGACTTGTCTCATGGCATTTGGTGTGCTTGGGAAACCTAGAACAGTCTCCGTTTTCAAGCCATTTTATTAGCAAACACCATTCCATCTGCAAAGTCCCTTCACACCAATCCCTAAATCAGTACTTGATGAAAAAAATAAACGCAAGGGTGGACATCTGGGGGACATTTTTAGAATTCTGCCTACCACTCCCCCCACGTCTTATTCATATAAACAGCAAAAATGACAAAAGCCAAGGTTCTCCTGCCCACCCGCCCACCTGCCTGCCTGCCTGCCTGCCTGATGCAAAGGGATTTGTTTCTGTGTGTTTGATTGTTTCAAATGTGCTGTGACCATTCTGTGCTGTTTACACGCTTGGTGCCTAAACCTCGTGGAATGCATTATGCATATCTTCAGGAATACTCTTTACATAAATTAAAGTGGTGTTTCTCTTTCCTGAAAACATTGCAGCATGTCATGAATTCGGTCTAGAAATCAGGAACCGCTCATACCATGGGCCATATTCAACTCTGGGAGGAGTCTGATGTATGGTGGTGGTGGTGGAGGGGGGGACTATGATGCAACCCATGGCATGTTTTAAGTTTCCTAGGGCTTTCCTTGCAAACATGGTCACAATTTAATATTAAACAGCTGTTTAGTTCTACTGTCAAGAATGCATCTGAGGTGCGTTGGCAGTTAGTGGACAAAAATAATCTCAAGTACATACACTTCATTATTCCTTCCATGCTGTCCTGTGGGTGACCTCCCTCAGCTGGGATAAACCAATATCCCCTGATATGCAGAAAAGAGCTTGAGGTTGGGGGCTAGAGGGTCTTGACACTGTGTCCTCTCTCCAGCCCTCCAACTCTCTAGGCAGGGCCATTGGGATTTCTTAAGCTAAAATACTCCCATCATGATAAATATATACTTATATTTTTTGAGATAGGATCTCGTGTTGCCCAGGCTAGCCTCAAACTTGATATGTTGACAAGGATGACCTCAAACCCCTGATCCTCTTGCCTTAAACTCCTGAGTTCTGGGATTACAGGCATGCATCACCTTACCTGGTTTATATGGTGCTGAGTATCAAACCCCAGGCTTCCGGCATGCTGGGGAAGCAGTCTATCATCTCAACATTACAGCTCAACCCGTTAACAATAATCTTGACTTTAATGAAGGGATGTCTAGGAATATGCTTTATAGCTTGCATAGCCCTAGACACTTGCTAGTTGCGCACACACACACACACACACACACACTCCTCACTCCTCAGCCTTCACCCCTCTAGCAAGTAACTCAGCTTTGTTCAGAAAAACTTGCAGAACTTTCCAAGTAGATGAGACCCCTGAGATGAAGGCCGAGTGCTAAGGGCATCTTGGAAATAACAGCAGAGAGGCCAGAGTTCCACCTCGTTTTCTCAGCCTGTGCGTGAGTTCACTGAGGATGTGCTGGCCTTGCCTGCGGATGACCTCCCAGCTCACAAATTGCATTTAATGCTGCGAGGCCAAGATCCTGGGTGTGAACACTGTCATGTGAAGGGGACGCTCTTGTCCTTTAAGATTGGTTTTTGATTTTTGGTTTGCTTTTCTTTTGACAAGGTCTCACACAGCACAGGCCGGCTTCAAGCTCACTTTGTAGCCAGTGGTAACCTTGAACTCCTGATCTTCCTGCCTTCACACCCTGAGTGTTGAGACGACAGCTGTGAGCCGCCACAGTTGGCTTCTCTCTCATCCTTAATGTGTCGGAATAGTTGTTCACTTTAGCGAGGGAGTCACACCTCTGGCTTTTGGGAGATGCCCTTCGATAACTAAAAGGCTGTCTTCTCCATGGATCTGTTCATCGTCTTCTCCATGGATCGGTCCATCTTTAAAACTATGGGTCTTACATACTGGGCCTTCATCAGCCTGGCTCAGTCCTAGCTTAGGAAACTTAGGGGCTGACAGGGGTCGAGAAGTCAGAATCCCTGGACCTGTGTAGGTGACTGGGTCTCCTGCCATCTGCCCCAGGCTCCTCTCCTTGCGGAAGGAAGTAACACAGGTCTGTCACTCTGGCTCAGTAGATTGAGTGTTTAGACCCTAGAGAGCAAGGCTATGCCTTCCTTCCTGTGTGTCTGGATGGGGCCAGCCACATGACAGTCTGGAGAGACTTCCGAAAGAAAGGCATGATGGTTCTAGCCTTGGGCCGTCGGCCCCAGGAGTTGGGGTTCTCTGGCTTTCTGGATGCTGAAGCAGTACCTCTAAGAGGCTTCCTTTTTGACTCCAGTGGGGAAGGAGCTGCTGGTGTCTTGAGTCCCCAGTAAACATTCCATACTCAAAGAGAATTTCTCACACCCTGCTACCTCTCTCCACTACTGTCCCTGTCCCCCCTCCCCGTACCTCTGTGGCATTTACAAACAATCTAGTCAGCCAGTCATCCCATCTGTGTCTGCCCCTCTCTCCTTCAGTTTCCATGGAGAAGTTGGCTCTGGGATGCCTGACTGATCGTGCGCTCTCCCCCAGCAATCCCCGCTGAGCGCCTGGGCCTTGGGACAGCCTTATTCTTTTCTTAGCCATCCCTCTCCACATACTGCCTAAGCTGCCTCAGTTCTCCCTAATCCTGTGACCCAGAAGTGGCCCTGGCTTCCAGGCAGAAAGCCTTGAGGAAAGCAGAACTTTGGGGACAAAGTTCAGCCCCAAAGACATCTCGGCGCTGGCCTTGTGTGTGATCTCTGCAGGCAGGTGCACCGCCTGAATGTGAATTCTGCTTCCTGAGGCAGGAGGCTTTCTGGTCTTCTCATCCTTTCACTTCAGTGTGTTCATTGTGTCCCCGGCCAGTCTGTCCTTCCAGCCTGTGTTGGCATTTAGGGTCTCCAGTCCCGTCCTTTGCTCTTAGTACCATTCCAGGAAGGACATTCATTTTCCTGGAAGGACCCTATCTCCATGATGGCAGCTTCTCCACTCTGTTCTGCTTTTAACTTCCTGTAGGTCCTGCTGATTGCCCCCTGGGGCCTGTGGTTCCTTCTAGACTCCACCTAAGGTCAGCAGTGCAGGTTGACTATTCAGAGATTCTAAGATGCTAAGACAGAAGCTTCTGGAAGAGCTAATACTTGGAGGGGAATAGGTGCAGATTCTTTGCCTGTCCAGGTGTCTCTCTCTTGATGGGCTGGTGGCAGTGTCTTGAAAGACTCAGGTTTGTGGTTTACGAGGGGCTGGGACACTCACGTTTAAGACCTAACATTTTGTATCACAGAGGCAATTCCCTAAGCTGCCTAGCCCTTCACTTTTCATTAATCCTAAGAGTGAATATGTGTATCTGTGTGTGTGTGTGTGTGTGTGTGTGTGTGTGTGTGTGTATCTGTGTGTGTGTCTGTGTGTGCCTGTGTGTCTGTTGCTGAGGATGGAACCCACGAGGGGGCTTGCACATATTGGACAAGGACTCTTCCAGTGAGCTACATCCTTAGTCCTCATTTCACTTTTCACTTTGAAGCAGTGTCTTCCCGAGTTACCCAGGTTGGCCTTGAGCTCCTTCTGCAGCCCAGGCTAACCTTGACCTTACACTCCACCTACCTCAGCCCCCTGCATGTTGGGATTTCAGACTTGCACAAGCAGCCTCGGCCGTGCATCCTCTCCTTGTAAACTGTCCCAGGATTTATGTCATCGTGAGAGTGGTGCCAGTACTGTTGGCTTCCTTATATGTTAAATACCCACAAGCACAAAAACCATGGCCTCCTTCACCACAGCAGGTGGCATGACCCTGCGCTCTCTGTGCCAAGAACTATCTCCTACATGGGTGTGGGTTTGGATGTTGTCTTTAAAACAAAAGCATCTTTGGAGCATGCTTGACACAGTGTGAGCTTTATTAAACACTAATGGTGTTGAATTAACTGTGGGAAATTTATATGCTGGTCTGGCTTTGCTCAAGGCTCCTCACTTTCCATTCTGACATGGGGTCCCCAGGGCCCAAGAACCATCTTCCTATAGTTAGCTACAGTGGTCTTGGATGGGGTGGGAGGTAGCATCCTCCTGTGCTCTCTGTTGACAATCATTCTTGCATCTGTGCATACTCCTCTGGTTTCACTCTTGCCATGCCATAATCCCAGGAGGGATCATAGGGCATAGTGATGTCCACAGTAACCTAGCTTTAGTGATCTGGTGGAGGGAGAAGTTGATTCTGGAATCCAGGCTCCGTGGACATCATGACTCTTCCTCCACCTCCAATCATCCAGTTTCACGGCTAGGGCGGATGCTCTGTGGAATCACACTTTCAGTTCAGTGTAGAGATGACCTAGTGCCTACTGCTTCTCTTCTCTTCTTTTCTTTTTTAATTTTTTTCTTATTAAGAAATTTTTTATTCATTTTACATGCCAACCACAGATCCCCCTCTCTTCCTTCTTCTTGCTCCTCACCCACCAGCCTTCTCCCCACAACCCACCCTCTATTCCCTCCTCCAAAAAGATAAGGCCTTCCATGGGGAGTCAGCAAAGACTGGTACATTCAGTTGAGGCAGGTCCAAGCCCATCTTCCTGCATCAAGGCTGTGCAAAAGGTCCCACCATAGAGAATGTGCTCCAAAAAGCCAGCTCATGCACCAGGGATGGATCCCATCCCATGCAGTCTTCACAGCTGTTGGTCTAAAGTTAATGAGTTCCCACTAGCTTGGTTCGGTTGTCTCTGTAGGTTTCTCCATCATGATCTTTTTTTTTTTTTTTTTTTTTTTTTTTTTTGTTTGTTTGTTTTTTGAGACAGGGATTCTCTGTAGTTTTTGGTGCCTGTCCTGGATCTCATTCTGTAGACCAGGCTGGCCTCGGACTCACAGAGATCCACCTGGCTCTGTCTCCCGAGTGCTGGGATTAAAGGCATGCACCACCACCGCCCGGCTCCCCATCATGATCTTGATGCCCCTTGCTCATAGAATCCCTCTTCCCTCTCTTTGACTGGATTCCTGGAGCTTGGCCTGATGCTTGGCTGTGGATCTCTGCTGCTTCTCTTTCTTTAAATAACATAGTTAAGGATTCTCGGCACAGTGAAGTACCTTAAGAATCACTGTGGGTACTGAGGTCTCACACTCAAGACCTGCATGGCTCCTCACTCTGTGGGTGAGGTGTTTATCCTGAAGACCCTGGGCTAGTGAGAAAGGGCAGAAGTGAAGGCAGTAGGCTGGAATCCCAGCTGTGTCTTTCACTGGTGGGGTTCCAGTCTTACGCATGGAAGTTAGTGTGACTCTAGCCACACCAGGGCGCCTTTTGAAAACCTGCACCATCGGAAGAAAAGGAGGGCTGCCTGTCATGAATCACTGGATTTCAGCTCCCATCCATCACTCCATACAGCTGGCTGCCCTTGGAAAGATGGCAGATCAGGTGATTCACACCATTCGCCCAAATTAAGCCATGAGCGGAATGTATAATAAGAATCCTGAATTTTCTGTGCAGAGAAGAAGTACTAGCAATTACCCATGCTGGCAGGGGGCACTTTGCAGATGAGGAAACAGAAGCCTCTAGGGCTGTTTCTGATCCAGGTAGAATCAATATCTCTGTAGGAGAAAAGGGGACTTGTCCTAGCTTATGCTTTAAAAGTGAGCTGTTTGTGGTGTGTGCACGCATGTGTGTGTGTGTGTGTGTGTGTGTGTGTGTGTGTGTGTGTGTCTGATCTGTGTAGTTTCTGACCTACATGTATTAGTAAAGAAATTAAAAAGGTGAAGTCGACATGTCCTCAGAGAGAGAAGAAAAGGCTTTCATTCTTTATCTTACCACATGACAGTGACAGCCCATCCAGATGTGATGCCTTTCAAAGGCCAGGACAACTGGAGGTATGAGCCCTGCCACAACTGGGTGTGGAGAAAGCTGCCTATGTGTTTGGGGACCCACCAAAGGGACTCCACTGTAAAAGGAGATGATGAAAGAGGTCATTTTCTTAACTGGGGAAATGTGCTGTACATCCCAAATATGTGTGCAGTATATGCCTATGTGGGTAGAACCCAGAGTTCAACATCTGGTTCTTTCTCAGTCACCCTCCACCTTATCTTTTGGTTCTGGGTCTCTCACTTAACCTGGAACTCACTCATTTGCCTATGCTGGCTGTGGTAGTTTGAATGTAATTGGCCCCCATAATCTCGTAGGGAGTGGCACTATTAGGAGGTGTGGCTTTGTTGGAGTGGGTATGGCCTTGTTGGAGGAAGTGTGTCACTGTGGGGGTGGGCTTTGAGGTTTCCTATGCTAAAGATACCGCCCAGTGTCTCAGCTGATTTCCTGTTGCCTTCTGGTCAAGATGTAGCCAGCATCATGTCAGCCTGCATGCCACCATGCTCCCCACCATGATGATAATGGACTGAACCTCAGAAACTGTAAGCAATCCCCAATTAAATGTTTTCCTAATAAGAGTTGCTGTGGTCATGGTGTCTCTTTGCAGCAATAAAACCCTAACTAAGACAATGGCTGACTTAGGGATCCTCCTATTTCCACCTCCCCCGCCTCTAATACACTGACCAGCACTGGGGTTACAGGTACACACTGCTATGCGCAGCTTTTTATGCTGGTGCTGGATGTACAAACTCAGGTTTCCATGTTTGCAGGACAAATGCTTTATTAACTGAACCATCTCTCCAACCCTTAATGTTCCTTTTTGTTGTTGTTGTTGTTTTTGTTTTTGGAGACAGGGTTTCTCTGTGTAGCCCTGGCTGTCCTGGAATTCACTCTGTAGACCCAGCTGGCCTCAGACTCACAGAGATCTGCCTGCCTCTGCCTCTCAAGATCTGGGATTAAAGGCATGCACCACTACCACCCAGCTTACTGTTCCTTCTTAATATTCTGTTTTTGCAATATGGGGAGTACACATTGATACATTAGCATCCATGCTAATTAGCTTTCCATAGCTAATAGAAGCTGGAACAGTCACTTTCTAATATTAGAGCAGATCTTTCAAGAGTCCCCAAGTTTCTCATCTCCCAGGGTGCTCCATGTTAGAGTAGATTACCATTTCATTATCAGATCCTCCCCCAAAGAACGCCAGGAAGCCAGCATGGAAAGACCTTCTGTCATAAGAAGGTTTTCCCTCCTTTTGAGTAAAATTCATAAATGCCTTCCTGAACAAAGGCTGTGGACCAGTCCACACCATCCATCATATCTAAATAGCATAAAGCGCCAGAAAATCCTTTTCTAGATGAGTCATTCCAGATGTGTCATAGAATGAACCATTTGTTTGTGGTTCATATGATAGCTATTTCTGTAAAACGTGGCTTCAAAACTATTCCCTCTCAGCAATAAAAAGGGAATCCATCCACTGATTTAAAAAATCTACTATGAGGACATTTAGTATTTCATTATTCTTTATTTTAAAGAAATCCTAGTTTTCTGTTGTGAACATCTAGCATATGTTTGCTTTCTACTTTGGAAGATGTGAATGTGACTGGTAGTTCTTTAACTAGAGCTCTCACATTTGAGGTCTCGTTGTTGCAGAAAAAAAGCATGCTGAACCCAAACTTGGGATTCTTCACTGTCACGAGCAATTACAGCATACAGCTCAACTGAATACAGTTTACCAGGGTTCTCAGGCAGATGGTGCCCAAGACAATGACTGGGATCTGTGACTGGGCTGGACTCTGGACCACCTTAGGCAAGCCTGCACCCCCTACAATCCCACCGGCCTCTCTTTGCAGCCTCCATCTCTGCCCAGCTGGGTCCCTGTGGAACCTCACTGACCTTGAAACCCTCCTCCGCAGTCTTGGAGTAGCGTCAGAACCCTGGTCTGACCTTGGCATTCTTTGATGAGGTGGGTCTGGAAGCTCCGGCCAGACTTATGCACAGATTTGGTCTGCACAGCCAGCCTGCCGCACCTCATGCTGTCTTAGTCATTGTTCTATTGCTGTGAAGAGACACCACGACCAAGGCCACACTTACAAAAGAAAGCATTTAATTGGGGGCTTACAGTTTCAGAGGGTCAGGCCATTATTATCATGGCAGGGAGAACACAGGCATGGCACTGGAGTGTAGCTCACAGTTTTATATCCTGATCCATAGGCAGAGATAGATAGACTGACAGACAGGCAGGCAGGCAGGCAGACAGACAGACAGATAGATAGATAGATATAGTTAGATGATAGATAAATAGATAGATAAATAGATATAGTTAGATCATAGATAGATAGATAGATAGATAGGTAGATAGATAGATAGATAGATAGATAGATAGATAGATAGACAGACAGACAGAGACAAGGAAGGCCTGGCAAGGCCTTTTGAAACCCCGAAGCCCACTCTTACCACCTCACTTCCTCCAACAAGGCCTCACTGTTCCAACCAGGGCACATCTCCTAATCCTTTTAAAGACTACATCAGCTGCAGACTAGGCATGCAAATACATGGTCCTGTGAGGGGCATTCTCATTCAAACACCACATGCCTCCAAGGCACTACAAGATTTCAGCCCTCTTAGTGGACCTTACCTACTTCCTGTGCTTTTCTGGAAGCCTAGGATGCCCCCCCTTTCATGCACCCCCACTCAAGCCCCTATTCTGGTACGGCCTTATGCCTTCTTCTGAGACACCTCAGAGCTGTGAGGAGGTGATTCTTCCCTCCCTCCCACAGTGAAGTCCACCTGCTTCCACAGCAATGAACATATTCCCTCCTGTGTGTGCTAAGTCTTCCTGCTGCCCTACTGTGGGCCATGCTTGGTGCTGGCACGGGGATACAGCCGAGCCCTAGGTGGCCATCCTCCTGTTGGGAGATAGAATAAGCTGCTGTATAGTAAATTGCCCTGGTGCTGTGACCCACAGTTTACTAGTCTGTATCCCCCTTGGGAACTGAGCTCCACCTGTCTGCGCTACTTCTCCTGTGCCCCTGGAGTCCAGCAGCAGCCCCCAGCATTCAGGAGCACAGCAAGAGCTTTGGGGCAGGACAAAGGAATGGGGTACCCTGGGAGCATGCTCAGAGAAGACTGAGGAGGAGCTAGGCCAGACAGACATGGGACTGTGTCCCCAAAGGTCTCCTTGAACTGCAGTATCGAGTACCACCTGCTGTGTGTAGACTGCAGGGCAGGGTGGGAAAGGGGGAGTGGGTTGGTCTGTCCACATGCAGGAAGAAGAAGGCACTGGGAGATCTGAGGTCAAGGTCGGTTGGTGTCACAGAAAGCCAGTCCCTCAAACAATAAACATGCCCAGCCTCTAATGAAACTTCCCTACCTGCTTATTCTGCCTGCTCCTCCCTCCCCCTAGGGTCTTGGGCAGTTGCCAGTTGGCATTCACAAGGACAGCATGTGTTTAAAGAATGTCCACCCTGTACCAGGCCATGACACTGGAGCCTCAGGAGAGGTCACAGGCACAATTGCCAAGGTGGGGCCATCTACAGACAGGAGAGCCACATAGGCCTTAGCCAAGAAGGGTGGCACCTGCCTGGCCACAGAGTGCCGTGCTTGGGGTCACCCTCCATGGTCACAAAATGATACCACGCCTTTGTTTCCCAGAGAAGCCAGGAATCTGGAATTTTCATGTGACATTTCTAGCAGGTAAGCTACCATCACAGATTTCCTGGCAGACAGTCAGGTCTCTACCCCAACAGCTATGTGTGCATGCATTTTTGGGTCTGTTTGGTTTGGTTTGTTTGGTTTGGTTTGACTCCAGATATTCATCCCTGTCCCTTCTATAAACAGCTCACCCCTCTTCTGTGTTGCTTAAACCGTAAGTCAAGTCCCCATGGAAGGTTCTGTCATCCTAACAAGTAAACATAGGCCCCAGACCCTTTACCTAGGGCCTAAGGCCAGGTAATTGACAACTGGAGGACAGGTAAGGGCTGGGCCTTCCAGCCCCACCCCCACCCATAGGCCAAGTTCAGAGGCACGAGCCAGAAGGTGGGCACACATTGATCTCATTAGCACAGACCATAGCCCGTGGGGAAAAGCAGAAGAAAACAAGCAAAACGCAGACGTGTCTCTGAAAATCTGAGTGGCTTTTTATATCATCTCACCCGGAGAAAGTGGGTCAGCATCACAGGAGATGCAGGCCAAGATGCAGCAGTCCAATCAGGAGCATTCAGAGCGCCCTCACCGTGCCTGGAAGCTAGGGATCACGTGTCAGAGTAATGCACATGAGGAGGAAGGAAGAGAGAGTTCAGAAGTCCAGGAAGGGATTGTAAGCAAGGAAGACCAAGGGAAGGTGCCCCATCTGCCAGCAATCAGAGCTAGCTAAAAATCATCAGGCTGGAAGAATGCAGGGAAGCAGGAGGCTGTGGGTCCTGTGCCCCAGGCAGTCAAATGTGGATTTGTAAGAAAAAAAATGTTCCCTTATAGGACATTCTTCATTAAAACAACAACAACAAAACATAAACTAAATCCATGCCTTTGGGGACCTTCAGTTTGATCCCTTGTCTTTAGAGTTAAATCATAGAAATCATAGAAAGTTTACATCCACAGATGGAGAAAGAGGCAAACAAGGTGTAGTATAGACACAGAATGGAATACTATTCAGTCATAAAAGAGGAAGGCCTACAGGATGAGCCTAGAAGACATTATCCTAAGGCAGGCTTCCTGAACTTTCAGTTTATGATGCCTTTTGCCTTAGAAACTGTTGTGTCACCCTGGATGTATGGGTATCTTAGTTTCTTTTCCCGTTGCTGTGATAAAACCTTGACGAAAGCAATTTAGAGAGAAAGGGTTTAGGCTGGCTCATAGCTCCAAGGTATGGTCTGTCGTGGCCAGGGAGTCAGAGCAGTGGGAGCTTGAAACAGCTGTGCACATAGGACCCATCGTTAGGAAACGGCGGTGTGTGCATATTGCTGCTCAGCTCCTATTCTCCACTTGAATAGTTCAAATCCCAGCCAAGGGGTGATGCTACCCACAGTGGGCAGATCTTCTCACTTCAGGAATACAACTGAGATAATCCTGCAAGGGGCTGAGAAGATGGCTCTGCAGTTAAGAACACACGCTGATCTTCCAGAGGATAAGAATTCAGTTTACAGTACCCTTCCCCCACGACAGTAGCTCAAACTCCAGGGGATCTGAGGACCTCTTCTGATCTCCAAGGGCCTGCCCATGGTACAGGCACATACACTCAGGCACATATAAAGTAAAACAAAATCAATCTTAAACAACCAATAATCCCTTACCAACAGGCCCAGAGGCCCATCTACCTGATATTTCTAGGTTCTGTCAAGTTGACAACACCAAGTATCACGATAGGTAGATATAATATGTCACAGATTGTGGTGGTATGATGCCAAATGGCCTCCACAGTATCTGGCACTTGAATACTTGGTCCCCAGTTGGTGGTTTTTGGGGAGGCTTAGGAGGTGTGGCCTTGCTGGGTGAAGTACTTCACCATTAATGGCCTTTGAGAGTTTAAATACTCACACCATTTTAAGTCCACTCTCTCAGCTTCCTGCTTAGAGTTGATGTGAGCCTTTAGCTCTAGGCTTCCAGCTCTAGCCACCTGCTTTCTCCACCTACCCCCCCGGAACTAATGGTTAGCCCCAAATAAACTCTTTCTGTAAGTTGGATTGGTCACAGTGTTTTATCACAGCCATAGAAACCTAACTAGACTCAAATCCAACATTCACTGGTAGTAAACCATAAAGAAGTTTATTTTAAAATAATGCTTTGGCATACATTAATTTTTCTGTTTTTCAAAGACAAAAGCAAATTTGCATGCTAATGAGATGGTGTGTGTGTTTATGTTCACACAAGGAATCCAGTCCTGGCTGAATAATTTGGTGCAGGGCACTGAGCTTCTGCAATGCTTTGCAGAGCTGACTGATACTTTTATTTCATAATTGTTAATACTGAGAATGTCTTAGTTGGGGTTTCTATTTCTGTGATAAAATACATGACCAAAAACAATTTAGGGAGGAAAGGGTTTATTTTGATCACTGTTCATCATCAAAAGTAGTGAGGACAGGAACTCACACAGGGCAGGATCCCAGAGGCAGGAGCTGATGCAGAGACCACGGCAGAGAGCTGCTTCCTGACTTGCTCATCCTGCTTTTTTTTAAATTTTATTTTATAATTTAATTTAATTTTACATATCAGCCACGGATTCCCTTGTTCTCCTCCCTCCTGCCCCCCCCCCCGCCTTCCCTCCAGCCCCCCCCCCCCATTCTCATCTCCTCCAAGGCAAAGACTCCCTTAAGGATTGAGTTCAACTTGGTAGATTCAGTCGAGGCAGGTCCAGTCCCCTCCTCCTAGGCTGAGCCAAGTGTCCCTGTATAAGCCCCAGGCTCCAAACTGCCAGCTCATGCACTGAGGACAGGTCCCGGTCCCAGTGCCTGGGTGCCTCCCAAACAGTTCAAGCTGATCAACTGTCTCACTTATCCAGAGGGCCTGATCCAGTTGGGGGCTCCTCAGCTATTGGTTCATAGTTCATGTGTTTCCATTCATTTGGCTATTTGTCCCTGTGCTTTTTCCAACCTTGGTCTCAACAATTCTCACTCATACAAACTCCACTCTTTCTCGCCAGTTGGACTCCTGGAGCTCCACCTGGGGCCTGGCCATGGATCTCTGCATCCGGTTCACTCAGTCATTGGATGAGGTTTCTAGCATGACAATTAGGGTGTTTGGCCATCCTATCACCAGAGTAGGTCAGTTCAGGCTGTCTCTCGACCATTGCCAGTAATCTATTGTGGAGGTATCTTTGTGGATTTCTGTGGACCTCTCTAGCACTTTGCTTCTTCCTATTCTCATGTGGTCTTCATTTATCATGGTCTCTTATTCCTTGTTCTCCCTCTCTGTTCTTGATCAGGTGGGATTTCCCGCTCCCCTAAGCTCTTTCCCTCGACCCTTGCCCTTCATTACCCCCACTCACGTCCAGGTTTTTCATGTAGATCTCATCCATTTCTCTGTCATTGGGCAATCCCTGTGTCTTTCTTGGGGGGTCCTGTTTTCTAGGTAGCCTCCCTGGAGTTGTGAGTAGCAGTCTAGTCGTCAAATGGCTGAAAGACATTTAAGGAATTGCTCAACATCCCTAATCATCAGGGAAATGCAAATCAAAATGACTCTGAGATACCACCTTACACCTGTCAGAATGGTTAAGATCAAAAACACTGAAGACAGCTTATGCTGGAGAGGATGTGGAGCTAGGGGAACTCTCCTCCACTGCTGGTGGGAATTCAAGTTTGTACAACCACTTTGGAAATCAATATGGCACTTTCTTAAAAAATTGGGAATCAATCTCCCCCAAGATCCAGCTATACCACTCTTGGGCATATACCCAAGGAATGCTTAATCATACCACAAGGGCACTTGCTCAGCTATGTTCATATCAGCATTGTTTGTAATAGCCAGAACCTAGAAACAACCTAGATGCCCTTCAACTGAAGAATGGATAAATAAAATGTGGTACATATATACAATGGAATACTACTCAGCAGAGAAAAACAATGACATCAATAGGTTTGCAGGCAAATGGATGGATCTAGAAAAAAAATCATCCTGAGTGAGGTAACCCAGACTCAGAAAGACAAACATGGTATGCACTCACTCATAGGAGGATACCAGCCTGCTCCCCCCCCCCCCCCGAGACAGGGTTTCTCTGTGTAGCTTTGTGCCTTTCCTGGATCTCACTCTGTAGACCAGAGCTGGCCTCGAACTCACAGAGATCCGCCTGGCTCTGCCTCCCAAGTGCTGGGATTAAAGGCGTGTGCCACCACCGCCCGGCTAGCCTGCTTTCTTAAAGAACCCAGAACTACCAGCCCAGGGATGGTATCACTCACAATGGGCTGAGCCCTCTCCATCACTCAATAATTTAAAAAATGCTTTACAGGCTTGACTACAGCCTGATTTTATGGAGGTTTTCTTAACTGAGGTTTCCTCCTCTCAGATGACTTTAGCTTGTGTCAAGTTGACATAAAACTAGTCAGTACAGCCACATTGCATAAATGAAGAACTGTGTTTAGAGCCATTTCCAAGGTGTTCTGTCCTAATCCCAAGAAATCACTGAACCATTTTTTTTAAGTGGAACTCCAATCAGGAACTCCAAAAGCAATTTTTAAATTCAAGCATTCTAACCCAACACAATCCAAAGATATCACATGTTGCTGGGCAGTGGTGGCACACGCCTTTAATCCCAGCACTTGGGAGGCAGAGCCAGGCGGATCTCTGTGAGTTCGAGGCCAGCCTGGGCTACCAAGTGAGTTCCAGGAAAAGCGCAAAGCTACACAGAGAAACCCTGTCTCAAAAAAAAACAAAAACAAAAACAAAAACAAAACAAAACAAAACAAAAATATCACATGTTGAGCAGTGGCGGTAGAAATATACTGGAAGATTTTTTGTTTTCTGTCATTTGACCATTAAGTTTCTCTCTAACACTAGAAAACTTTGTATGCCCAGTAAAAAACACTGTAGTTTATAACATACAATTGTAGCATGAATTTTAAATGGTCTTATTAATAAAAACCCAAGTGTTACATATAACATATAACTATGTATATACATACATAGTCTCTAATCTGAGCCAGGGTTTTCAGGCAGCATTCACTAGCGTTGTGTGGAAAAATAACATGTGCAGGACAAAGTGCAGACCTGTCCTGTGTTCCCAACCACGGCTCTGGTGAAGCCAAGCAGCACAGGCAAGCACTGCTCAAAACGCCTCGAACCCAGGACACTTTTGTTTATGAATTGATTTTGTTGTTTTTGTTGTGTGTTCAGAAATCCTTTCCAAACTTTTTGAGCCTTCTTTGTTCCGTAAGATGCCGGGTGCTAAGGTAAATAGGCCACAGACAATGTGGCTCCACTCAGATGACGTCCCTAGAGTGATCAAACATGAAGACAGAGGAGTGGTGTCAGGAAGTGGAAGGAAGAAAGTTGAGTCCTCACACAGCCGGGAGAGAATTTCCTCTGGGAAGATTCAGATCCCCAGGAGAGGGAAGGCGGTGTTGGTTGCAAACTCTGAAGGTTCTAAATGCCACTGTTCCAGGACAAAAAGGATTAAAATGTCGAGTTTTGTGTTATGTAAGTGTTTCCACAGAATAATTTGTTGGCGATTTTGATTGGGATTGCGCTGACTCATAGATCTGACAGTTTTACATTTCCTTGTTCAGGATATCTTTCTGTTTATTGAGTTTTTAACTTTTTTTTAAAAATAAAGTTTCCTAACTTTCCTGTAGATCTTACACATTACCTTTAAATTTATTTGTGGGCATTTAAATTTGAGACGTTAATGTCAATAGTACTGTGTTTTAAATTTCAAATATCACTTGTTAATTTCGGGTATATAAAAAATGATGGAGGGCTGGAGAGATGGCTCAGCCGTTAAAAAGGCTATGCTCACAACCAAAAAAATGATGGAATTTGTATATTTACCTCATGCCTTAAAGCCTTAAAATAATATGTACATTTTAGGACATTCTTTGGTTAATTGTTTCAATCTTCTGCATTTTTGTCTTTTTTTTCTCTCTCTCTTATTGCACTAAGCTAGAATTTTTGGTATCCTATTGAAATGGAGTAGTGAAACATTCTGATCTTGTTCCTGTTTTAATAGGCAGACATCTATTTTCCCACCATCGAGCATGCTGTTAGGTTTCGGTGGTTTGTGCAAGAGCTATTTCGGTAGGAGGATGTACCTCTGCCCCACTTCGCCGTGGGTTTTCCTAATGGGTCAGTTGAGATTCTGTCAAATGTTCTCTGGTGTCGCTCTTAGGACCCTGCAGTTTTTCTTCTGTAGCCTGGTGATATGATGAGTTAACACTAATTGGTTTTAAACTGCTGAGCCAGGCTTCTGTATCTGGGCTGAGTCCTGCTCCCTGGGCTGACTTCTTTCTCCTCATCGTTGGATTTAATACTTTGCTGAGAATTCCGAATCTATGATCTTGGGGAAGACTAGCTTATTCCTTCCTTCCAATGTCTTGGTCTGCTAGTACCGCCTTGTGAATCATGAAGTGGGCCCTCTTCTTCCACTGGGGGAGATTCTGGAGAAGTGCTTTAATTTTTCCTTAAAACTTTGCTAATCTGTACCTGCTGCTTTCCGTTCTCTTTAATAAGTATATTTCTGCTCAAATGGTCACATTCTCTATTTTGGAGACCAGAATTCTAGGTTGACTATAAGTTTGTTTGCTTGGACCACTGGTCACACATTCGTTATCGTTGACTGGTTCGCTCAGTCACTCACTGAGTACCTACCTCCTCAGTCTGTTTTCTGCGAATAAACCCAGCCTTGGGAAGGCGGTGCGCGCCTGTCTCATGCCTTCCTGTGCCTACAGTCAGGTTGTTTGGCTTTTTTTTTTTTTTAATGTATAATTAGAGCTTTTGTGTTCCATCCCATCACTCAGGAACTGAGGAGGGTTGTTAGGAGTTTCTGGCCAGCCTGGGCTACAGAGTGAGACCCTATCTCAAAGAACAATAACAAAACAACAGGAAACTAATAATCACACGTCCTGATTCACTTAGACACTGTTCATTTTTATTTTCTAGTAATTGTTGAAATAAGTGTGATGGAAGGTCACCTCCCTGAAACTGAAACAATTGCCAAGAAGATTAAAAGTGCAAACCTGCCGGGTGGTGGTGGCACATGCCTTTAATCCCAGCACTTGTGAGGCAGAAGCAGGCAGATCTCTAAATTCAAGGCCAGCCTGGTCTATGGAGTGAGTTTCAGGACAGCCAAGGCTACCTACAGAGAGAGAAGTCCTTTCATGCAAAACCAAAACCAAAACCGGAAAAAAAAAAAAAAAAAAAAAAAAAAAGCAAACCCACTGTTGGGAAGGTGCTGTTTCAATGACTCACTTTGTTAAGGGAGTGTGGTTTGGGGGCTTTAGGTATAGGGCATAGCTGTAGAGTCACACCTGCCCTGTGGTCCTGGCCCTGCCAACAGAGCTCCTTCCTCCCAATGTGAATAATCACTCAGCCCTTCCTGGCAGTTTGTGAGTTTTCAGGGGTAGGTGGGTAACGCTACAAAGTGTCCAGCATGATGCCTGTCAGCCCACCAACGGCGGGTGTCACTTACGTTTATTTAATCCATTCAAAGGCTGATGTGTTGAGACTGTCGTCAGTGCTGCAGGGTCTGAAAGGATTGGAAAGTGGTGCCTGTCCTTGTGGAGAACGTAATCTCTTGGGATGCTCTGACTGACGCAGACAAGACGGGATATGATGAGAGGTAGGGAAGCTACTGGATGACAGAAGCAGGTCAGAAAGGAGCCCCATTCCTTGTGCAGGCTTGTGGGTGCCTGGGGACTCAGGGTTCCGTCACAGAATGGTCAGACAGTGGCATCTGAAGTGCTGCACTGTGTAGGGCTAAGCAGGTCTTCTCCACTGCTCTCTGGTCTCTACCCTGTACCCCAATACTTCAGGCATCAAAAAGCAAGTGCATAAAGGTGCAGTAGGAGGAGGCTGACATCTCCTGGCTCCCTGTTGGGATGGTTCACTGCTAGGATGTCTTTGCTGTCCCTGGTCAGCTGTGTGGTCAGCTCCTCCAGTCAAAATCCCTTTGGGAACATCTATGCCTTGGACACATGGATCTGACCAGGTCACTGGAATTCAGCTTCCTGGACACTTGGCTTCCTCGAGTCTCTATCTACCTCTGCACTTCACCTGGCCCCTGGACACCTGCAGCTCCTGGATCCCCCACACCCCTCTCTCAACAGCCCTGGGAAAAGGACCAGAGTCATCTTTGGACCTGCTAGCTCAGTAATAAACTTGGCATTGTACATATCCTGCTTTTCTTCACTTATCCAAACTGTGGGCCTTTTTCTTACCCAGAAACAAGTTGTCCCCGGCAGCCCCTCCTCTGGCTGCCAGGGAACATTCGGACTAGCTGGAGGCTGACATCTCAGGGCAGAGATGGGTTTCTAAGAGCCGTGCCCGTTTTCCCCACGTGTCCCGCGTGCATGTGGCCTTCTCTGGGGGGACAGATGTGCTTATTTCAGCCCTCACAATTGGAGACCATTAGACATTCAGCAAGATGTCCCAGCTGCAATCTGATTATTTAGCGTCGTTACTGAGGACAGTGTGCCCTTTTTGGATGGGGACTGGCCGAGGTGAGATGAGAACACTGTTGGCTTGTTGGGAAGCCGTTTGGAATGCGCCCAGCGTGGAGAATGGAAAATGCAGCTTTACAGATTTCTCTGGGGGGCCATAGAAGAGTATGGTGGGGTGGGGGCTGGGAAGGACTGTCAGCTGGCAAACCCCCCCCCCCGAAGAAAAATGACTTTTCTTTTGCCACCAGGCAACAAAATGGGCTATCAAAAAGTGGGGGTCTCCTGGGGGCTTCCAGGGTAGCCTTGAATTTGAAAATGACTGAAGTAGCTAAGCACAGAAGTGTTGCTTTACTCACCATGGCAAACACTCAGCTATGCTGAATGGGTAAGCAATAGCATCCCAAGTGGCCATTAAGGGTGAGATGGACCTTCCCGACTGCCGTGTATGGGATCCATACAGCAGGCGCATAGCCCATTCTTAAACATCATAGGCTCCAGATACCAGGCATGGCTGGGAATGGGGCAGCCACTGGACATGGTTGTCCTTTGAAGTGGTAAGTATAGCTTTCTTCATCCCTAGTGTCACCCGGGTCCCTTCCTAGCCGTCACTGCACTTAGTAGTCTATACAGCTTAAGTATCCATAGCCTGAAACCCCCAAGTGCTCTAAAATCCCAAACATTCTCAAAGCAGGTAAGATGCTCTATGTGGAAAATGCACACTTGTGTGACATAGCAGCCCAGTCAAAATGCAGGTGCGCTGAAGAAATGCATGCACACACAATTGTACAAAAGCACCTGCATTAGGTACATGTGAGACATAAATGAATCCCATGCTGAGCCTTGTGTTCTGGCCCCCAAGCTAACTCATTATATATATATTCAAATATTTCAGAAATCCTGGGGGGAACAGTGAAAGCTGGAACATCTCTGGCCTTGAGCATTTTGGATAAGAGCTGCTGAAGCTGTTTTTATTTTACCTTAATGTATTTATTTTCATCTCCTACAAGTCTATCAGCAGCATTAGAGAGAAGCTGAGCTGTCTCACTCATACTCTGGCAGGCCAGGCATGTGGTGGGTGCTTGGCAGACATGGATGGATGAGTGGGTGTGTGTGTGAGGGGGGGAGGGAACCTGCTGGATTCTTGGCATAAAACAGCTTTTCAGAGATGCTAATGGGGGAGACTCTACATCTTTCTGTGTATCACTGGGATGTTTCAATACTGAAGAATGAGAGATACAGGAAATGTTTGGTTCTTTCCTTCGTCAGAGTCCAGGAGTCAAGGACAGAGCAACCCCTTAGGGCTAGCTAGTCATTTTGAGAGTGAGGAAGAGGAACAGAGGCCTGGTACCTAATTCCCCTATAGGCTGCCCACATAGATGTACTGTCCCCATGGTTTGGTAGGCCAGGCCAGGTAGGCCTTTCTTAAAACTGCAATGTCACTGTGTGAGGTGAGAAAGGTTGCCCAACCCAGAGGAGCAAGTCATGTGTTCTTAGTGGCTCTGCTACCAGATGGTGACACTCAGTGGCAGCCCCTAGTGAGGAAGAGGCCAACCACCTTGTGGACTGGGTGGGGCAGATTGGAGTGTGCCTTGGTAGGGTAGGGACCTGCAAGGCAGGTTTGGGGACAGAGTGGGGTAGATGATGTGTGTCCTGATGTCAGGGGCTCTGCAAGGCATGGTTGAGGACACAAAGACTATCTTGTTGAAAATGTAGTGGTCACCTGAAGAAGTCCTGGACTTTGGTAAGGCCCAGATGTGTAGGAAGGCTGGCAGTCAGCAGGATCCAAGGAAGAGAGGATAGCAAGGTATGTTTGAAACTAAACACAACAAGTTGGGGTACCCTCAGATTCCTGTGAAGATAGCATTGGGGCCCCAGGTTGCAAAACACCAATAGAGGGGAAATGTAGATCTGAGGACCAATTGTGGAGGAAGTCGCTGATGGTGTCCGAGGCCTGAGATAATGGGAACAAGCAGATAACCTGTATATCCTAGGGCCCCTCTCCTTCTGGGTGTGTATGTGGGAGGGTGAGTTGACACCACCCAAGGCTCTAGTTGATGTGGTCCATTCGTCATACCTGTCCCAGAAATGTCTGGATAGTCTCACTTCCGGCAGGAAGCCTGCCCTGACTGCTGGCCCAGGCCAGGCAGCATCTTCCCTAAGAAAGGTGTTTAAGTAAATACCATTTCCTAGTGTGATAACATGATCAGCCAGCTTCAGGATTTGTCCATCCCAGAGCAAAGCCCAGCACCCAGCAGGTGCTCACAAATGCTTTTCAAATGAGCGTTCTGTGTCTTTGATAAATGGGTCTCCTGCGATGGGGAGAACATTTACTGAGGACTGGACCAGAGTTTGGATGGTGGCACTCAGGAAAATGCCCACCTGTAATCCCTGCCTATGGGTGACAGAAACAGAGGTTCCCTGGAGGATGCTGGGTAGCTAGGTTAGCCCGCTAGGTGGAGGGTAATTGGGGAAGACAGGTGACATTGGCCTCTAGCCTCTGTTTTCACATGAACACACACACACACACACACACACACACACACACACACACACACACACACACACACATACACACACGAACAAAATATAATTTAAAATAGTCATCTAGTTGTCTATGTCCTGCTTGGATGGTAGGATGGAGGTGGCAGATTCACAGTGACAGAAAAGATGCCTTCCGCTCTGGGGTGGATAATCACGGAGGATGAGTCTGACCTCACCTGGCATGGTATTTTGTGAGTGAAAGGTATATATGTGTGGGAGATGGGATGAGAGAGTGTGTGAAAGTGTGTGGGCGTATGTGAGAGTTTGAATGTGTGGGTGAGCATGTGGGAGGTGGCAATGTGAACAAGTAGGTGGGTGTGGGTGTACGTGTGATTGTATGTAGGTGTGAGTGTGAATGCACGAATGAGTATGTGTAACTGTGCAATGGTATACAAACGTAGGAGGTGACAGTGAATGCGTGTGAGTGTGTGTAGGGGTGTTATGTGTTTGCAACTGTTGAAACGTCAAGCTGGGGGTGGTATGCTGTGGATCTCATCTTTGCAGTCCTGGTACCAATGCAGCTCATTCCTGGTACCTGGAAAATCAAGGCCCTGGGCAATTATACACAGAAAATGGGTACCCAGGTCAGGGAAGCAGGAGGTACCTTGAGCCACCCACACCTAAACCCTGGCTTTGCCCTCCGTGGTGGAAAGGAATCCAAGTGCCATCCCTTGGAGGTCTCCTTTGCAAATATACTCAAGTTACTTTGAAAGCAAATGCCAGGGTCATTTAAAGTCTTTTGGATTCTTCCTTCTAGAATCTTCCTACCTCTTTGCTGTGCAAAGCTGATCGTGCTTGCAGTGGAACTCAGAGAATCACAGCCCACGACTCACCTCAGCCAGCAGCAGAGAATTATTAATTTCAAATTTCTAGGAATGCATTTCTAGAGACGATATTTCTAGCTGTTGCTAAGAATTCATGAAAGTCCTCACCTCATTTGTTTTAATCCCTTGCCTACCCGTGGACAGTTGGGAATTTTAGGGGAAGGATTTTCATCATCCACTTCACAGCCTGGCGCTGTGCTAGATGTCAATTGGGAGCTGCTTCTGCATCCCTGTGAGTGAAATACTTGAGAGAATAATTTCAGAAGTTTATTTTGCTCACCGTTTGGGAGGGTTTAGTTCATTGTTATGTGGCTCTGTGAATGACAGCAGGAACAAGTGACAGAGGCTACATACCTTGTGGAGAGCAGGCAGTAGAGGGCGGGACATTGGGCGGTCCCATTCAGAGGCACACCCCTGGAGACGAACTTCCTCTAACTCAGCCTCATCTTCTATAGTGTCTACCAACTCCCAAGGCAGCACCACCAGCTGATATCCAACTGTTTAGCACATATACCATGAGAGACAATTTACATCCAACATAACATAATAAATCCTTGTCACTGACATGAGGCTGACGGCATTTGAGAGTGTGACTTTGGGAACATAAACTCTATCAGATACCTTAGAAGTGGAATTACAAGTGGTTGTAAGCTGCCCTGCGGGTGCTGGGAAGCAAACCCAGGTCCTCTGGAAGAGCGCAAGCACTCTTAACCACGGAGCCATCTCTCTGGACCCTGCAACGATTCTTTTAAAAGCTCTTTGTACCAGTTAAGGCCAAGGCACTTCATTCTTGGCAAGGGCTTGCGTTCACCCTGGAACTTCACAGAACAGAGTCACTGAGGCTCTAGGACACTGGCCTCTGCTGGAAGGTCACAATGCTGCTGTCTCTGTGAGTGACAGGGAGCAGCGTTCTATCCAGCAGTCCTCCAGTTGAAATACCATGAGAGGATCTGGGCCCAAGAGTCCCCTTTCCACAGTTTCTCAGAACCCCGTGGAGAGTGCATCCTTGACCTCTGTAGGTCTACCAAAGGTTGGATTCCTTGATAAGAACGTCACTGCTATAAGTGGCTTCTACTCCTTTAGAAGCGTCTTTAACTCCAAGTTCCTTGATGATATTTTTGAGATTATCAAATGGCAGGATATAGATGCTGCCTCCCTTAATTTTATCATTCCAAATGTCATGAGGATGGCAAGGATCTTTAAAAGACAGAAGAAGAGAGCCTCATTAGTAACTCCCATGGTAACCAACCCAGCTCGATCTCTTCTTTCCCTGTCTGTGGCTATTTTCAGTTCTTAAATTGATTGGCAACCCTGTGGAAATGGAGGGGGGAAAGAGCAGAAATGTATGTACACACCCCCTTCGCCAGGGGCTGAAGGGCCTTTCTGATTCCTGTTCCTTCAGCTCCATTCTGGTGTTTGCAGAAGATAACAGCCAGCTCCTAATGGGAAGTGTTTGTTTCTTTCCATTAGAGAGAAATAATGCTTTTCTTTTATTGTTCTTGTACAGCATATGTAAAACACAAGCCCATAGTTGGTTTCATTTTAATTCTGCTTATGGTTGATTTTTTTAAAGACTTACTTAATTTTATATGTGTGTGAGTACTTGCCTGCCTGCCTGGCTGTTGCTGTGTGCATGCATAGTGCTAGTAGAGGCCAGAAGATGGTATGGAATCCTCTGGAACTGCAGTCACAGATTGCCATGTGGGTGCTGGAAACTAAACCTGGGTCATCTGCAGAAGCAGCAAGTGCACTTGCCTGCTAAGCCGTCTGCCCAGCCCCTTACGGTTAATTCTTACACATGGACGTGCAATGCACTTTAGTGGTTTGTCATTAGGAGATGATACCCGGCTTCATTTGCACCAAGCATGGGGACCTTCAAGTGCAGTTAGGGTTTGAGGCTCTGTCCTCCAGTCAGCCTAACTCCTAGGAGACAGTGTCAGAGCTTTGCAGGATCACAGTCCCACCGATGTTCCACCTAATCCTACAACATATCGTCAGACATTGAGGGTACCAGTGCCTCAGCCAGCCCTGAACACTTGGGAACTACGTCTCTTCACTATTGCCACACAAGCTCCTTGGGGGCTGATTTATACTACAGTAGAGTGCCATGGTCCCCCCAGGCACCCTGGATACCTCTGTGACATCACCAATGCCCATGGGCGAGCAGATGGTTCCAGTGGTACGTGTTCACAACCCCACACTTCCTGTCTGAGAGTGGATCTTCTGATGATCAATAAACGTCTCAGCCACCCATTGTACTCCTGAGGCTACAGAAGCCCCAGGACTTCAGGTGGCACACTGCAGTTGGCAGTTTTCTGCCTGCAGGGCCCACTGCCTCCAAGGCTTCTTCTGTTGGTAGGAGGTGGAACAGAAGCCTGGAGGTTATGGCACACCCAGATCCATCATGAGTGTGAGAGGAGCCCTCCAACAGATCATGTGAAAACTTGTGATTCGGAATTCCTCTAAAATATGAATATAATTTAAATCAGAAACCTATCTCCAGGCACAAACTGTGTAAAAATCTTGATCTATCAGAAATAAGGCTTTGGGGGCAAATCAACACACACTCTAGGGTAACATCAGAGGCTGCACTGTTTTGTAACACCCATTAAGTCTTTTGACGCTAACGGTCACCTGCCACCCAGCAGGAGGCTAGCGTGCATGGGTCATGACAGCAATCACTCTGAGATGGCCATATTTTAAAACTGAGTTTTAAGACAAATTATACAAATCTGCCAATTTGTTTCCCTGTAGTGCAGAATAAAAAGCAGATGCCACCTATAATACACCAAAATGCCAACTCAAATTAACTTTTTGTAAACTTTATTGAATACAACCTATTTACGGAAGAATGTGAGTGCACAAATCCAGGGAAACGACAGGAAGCCACTGTGGATCTAACCTTCAGACCACAGGAGTTAGGGTGCCCGGGCCTCACCCCAAACCTGCTATTGCTACCTTCCATCCCTTCCCCTTCTCTGTCAATGATGGCCTACATTTGAAATTATATGTATGATGTAATTCCTATGTTTACTGAACACCTACTATGTGCAAGGCATTGCATGGCTTTTCAGTGAATTTAAATGACTTCCCTGGCTGTGTCCCACCAGGCTGTGTGTGTATGTGGTCACAGTTGGTGTAGACACAGCTATGTGAGACACCACAGGAAGTGCCATGCCAACAGTCTCTTTGCATCATGGGGGCCAGAAGGCACAGTCACTTAAGAACCCAGGCATGAGAGGGAAGGGGTATGTGTGTGTGTGTGTGTGTGTGTGTGTGTGTGTGTGTGTGTGTATACGTGTGTCTGTGTCTGTGTCTCCACGTGTATATGTGTGTGTGTGTGTGTGTGTGTGTGTGTGTGTGTCTGTGTCTGTGTCTGTGTCTGTCTGTGTCTCTGTACATATATTATGTGTATGTGTGTGTGTATGTGTGTCTGTGTATGTGTCTATCTGTTTGAACTTGTGGGTGTGTGTGTATGTCTCTGTGAGTCTGTGTATGTATCTGCATGAGTCTCTCTGTGTGTGAATGTCTCTGTGTGTGCATATGTATGAGTGGTATGAAAGATTGTCTCAACAGTGACTCCTCAAACTCCTAATCCACACAGTGCCTGGTTCACACACAGTGAGCTCAGGAAGGCATCATACTTATGAGTGAGTCCTTTGCAATTGGGCGTGTCTGCTAATTCAACAGAGTAATTGTGTTTCTAAGTTGCCAGGAAGTGCCTTGATCTCGCTTCATCTGTGCTTGGAGATTGAGTAAACTGGACACTGGTGAGCAGCAGTCACCCCACAGAGTGGGGAGAGCCGGAGGTGGTCTTAGGAAGCCATGGTCTGGGGCTGGGGGAATGGCTCAGTCGATAAAGTCTTGCATGCACAAGAATGTGAGTTCAGTCCCCAGAACCCATGCCTAGAGACGGATGCCGTGGTGTATGCTTGTAATCTCAGTGCTGGGGACACCGAGACAGGTGGATCCCTGGGGCTCACTAGCCAACCGACTAGTCCACTTGGAAGTTCCCGATCAAATGAAAGACCCTGTCTCAGAAGAAAACAAGATGGGTGGTACCTGAGGAATGACACCAAGATTGGCCTCTGATCTCCATATGTATACATGAATCAATACTTGCACATTCATACACACACACACACACACACACACACACACACACATACACACACACACATACACGAGTAATTCATCTTGTGTGACAGCCACCATCCTCCTGATGTCCAGTAAAAGCACAACCATCAAAGCAGAAAGGTACCACCTAGCCTTGCATCTACACAGCTAACCGCTTTCCTCCACTCTTCCTGTGAGGCCCACCTTTGATGCCCTGGAGCCTGGCCAGGGCCTCCCCAGCTTCCATCCTGCTGGCTGTTATGTAGGCAATTTGTGTTCTTCCCCACTCGACACTTTAAAGAAAGAGAGCCGGTTGTGGCTCATTCATGGCCTACGTGGATTGGGGTGAGATGCTGCCTCCCCAACTTGCTCCTGGCTTCAGTCCACTGTGACATAACCCACGAGGTTATAATAAAAATAACCGGGTGGCGGAGAGCATGAAATGGGAAAGTTTCACGGAAGCACCAGGCAGCCTCAGACTCTCAGGGCAAGTGTGCGGGGTCCCTTTCCCTAAAGATAAGAGAAGATTGCAATTGTGTCTAAACTCAGTCCCGAGCTTCCCGGCTGACAAAGCAAAAGTGAAACAATGACTTGTATTGTTCTAGTCCGGTTCAAAGAACGTTCCTAGACTCTCCGGAAACACGAACATTTTTCTGGTACCGCAACTTTTATTCTGTAAGCTGTTAGGGTTTGCAACCATGATTCTTATCTTCCACCATCACTACTGCCCACCCACAAAGATGGTATGTCCCCTTTGCAGCTCCACAGCGTGCTTCTATCAGTATCAGCCCTTTGACCAGGCTACCAGCCTGAGATTTGATACTGTAGTACTCAGATTGGAAGGCTAATGGAGTTGAGATTGCACTGGGCTAGTCCATCCTTCTACCCGTTTATTGCCTTGCGATAATAACAGAGAGAGCAAGATGCTAAGAGGGAAGGCTTGATGGCTGCATTGGCTATGGGGCTCACGGAGTGCAGGGCACGTGGAAACGCTCTAGGGCAGTGGTTCTCAACCTTCCTAATACTGCGACCCTTTAACACAGTTCCTCATGTTGTGGTGACTCCAACCATAACATTATTTTGTTGATAGTTCATGACTGTAATTTTGTTCCTGTTATGAATCATATTGTTAATATCTGATGTGCAGAGTATCTTATATACGTTCCCAGGGTCACAACCCACTGGTTGAGAACCAGTGCTCTAGGGACTTCAAAAATCTGGGTGAAGGTGGAGATTCAGGTGATCTGCACTGTTTTCATCTGGCTCTAGAAAGGACAGGGTCACACTGGGGTCTTTTCTGCTGGAAAGCCACGGTGGCACTGAGCTCAGAACTGCTGCCACCAGCCTTGGCACTCTGTGAAGGAGCTCGTGGACTGAACAGTATCATGGCTTTGTTCCAGGGGCTGTTGGCCAGGGGAGGCAGAGCCAGGAGCCTTCCAGGGATGCTGGCATTGGGAGGTGAGGATGCCTCTTTCCCTCTCCTTGCCTAGAAATCCCCAAATTTGGCTTTATTTGCAACTTCAAACCGAATGTGCAGAAGGTTAACTGAATTCTTTTTTTATAGAAGAACTTAAAACACAAATGTATGGGCATGCACACCCACCTCCTCACACACACAGGCACATGAACATGCATACCACATGTATACACACATACCATATACACACATACACACCTGTGCATACATACACACGTGCATGCACACACACGTATACACAGCACATACACATACTACATACACATATACTACATGCACATTCAATGTGCACTCTCACACATGCACAAACACAAGGTGCACATGTACACACACACACACACACACACACACACACACACACAAATGTGAGTGTCTCTGGCACATGCAGGCCTCAACTGGGAGAAGCAAAGGTGAGGGAACCACAGAGTGCCACCAATGTGGTGACATTGGGGTCCCTGGAAACCCCACCCCAAGCACTTTCTGGAACTGGGCTGCTGAGTGTCCCCTAGAGCACTCTCAGTCCCAGAAGCTCACCAGTGTCAGGCAGTTGTGTTGAGGATTCTCGAAGCAACCACAGCGCTGTGGGGGGTGAGTCGGTGTTTTCAGAATTAGTCAGAAGCACAGCTCCTAGCCAAGTGCTCCAGTCACACGCTCTAAGCCTTGAGGACTGGGTGCCTGTCCCTTGAGGCCAGCTCATCTCTCCTCCCACATCACCTGTCCCAGGGGTCTAACCTCCCTGTTTCCGCCGTCAGCAGTGCATGCCCTGCACAGTTTTGTTTAGCTGGAAGCAGCTCCTCAGATGCCACCAGTGGAGCTGACATGTGATGCAGAGCTGCTGGTCCATCGATGGCATTATCACACCCCTGCTGGAAAGACGGCTGGGCAATGCCTACAAAACTGTACACTCTCCCGAACTCTGAAGCTTCTGGTTTTGATTCTTCTTTTGTTCCCCCTACTCTGAGCTGAATTTGCTAGAGATGTGCAGACTCCCACCATAACTACATTCACAAAAACAGCCTGGTACTTTCCCCCTTGTTCTTAGGTGGGTAATATTCCTATTAATTGGAAACATCTGTTGGAGAAGTGCCCCCCTCGTGTGTGTGTGTGGGGGGGCATGTGTTCATATGAATGTGTATACAGGTGTGCATGTGGAAGCCAGATGTGAAATTGGGTGTCTTCCTCACTCCCTGTCCTCCTTATATTTTGAGACAAGGTCTCTCACTGAACCTGGAGCTCACTGATTCAGATAGACTGCTTGGCCAGTGAGAACCCCAGGGACCCCTCTATCTGTTCCTCCCCAGTGCTGGGGTTACAAATACATACCGCCATGCTCGGTTTTTACATGAATTCTGAGGATATGAACTCAGGTCCCCAAGCTTGCACAGCAAGCATTTTACCCACTGACCCTTGACCCCAACCCATGTTCATTTCTTTTTAATTATGAATCTTTGAAGGAGTAGTCATTTTTCGGAGTGACCCTGCTTCCTGTAAAATTTACCTAGAGTTGAGGTTGGATGAACTTCTGTGTGGTTACAGTGACCCAACGTTGCAGAATTGTCTGTGGTCGTCACCCTGTCCCACATCTGAAATAGAACAGGTGTCCCTGTCTACACAGGGCAGCTTAAGTCTCTGTGTCCCGTGTCATGCACAAAGGCTCTGCTTGTGACATACTGAATTGAAGTGTTAAATGGGATCTTGACATGAGCGTGGACTTCTTTGATCATGAGTATTTACTGAACCAATGTGACTCTCACAGACTGACCACACTGGTTTACTTCCAGCACTCAAACCCAACTTGGTGGGCACAGAGACCTGTGAGGGCCTCGTTCAGACACAGTTTGACATACCTGCCATGGACACTGTCCCCATAACAGGAGCTTCAGTTCCCTCTCTAACCTGGAGAAGGCCCTTCTCAGCTCTCCACGTCATAACAAGTGACCCATGAGATGGTGCCTGCCTGGTGTTTGGCACATGGTGTAGACAGGAGGAACAAGAACCTGGCGCATGCTGTCCAGGCCACGCAAACTGCCATGGTTTCAGCACCTCAAATGTCAGTGCCTAGGTAGAGTAAGTGTTTAGGTGTAGACAGTCAAGGCAATTCCTATCTACTACTGCATTGTTGAGTGTTATACACCACACTCCATTTTCCTTGGGGATACATTCCAAGATACCCCACTGAATGCTTGAAAGCTTGGGTAATCCCCAAACCCTACAGGTACTGTGGGTTTTGTATCTACGCACCCACATCTATAATGAAGTTCACTTTTAAATTGGGCATGATAAGAGATTTACAACCAACCATAGCTAATAATAAAATATAATAACAACATATTGTGATAAAATGCCAGTATCACTGTGGGTTCTAATCATTAACATAAGTTTCAATCCCCCGAGTGAAGTCGCTACCAATTGGCAGTGGGTGACTATTACATACAGCATAGATAATCTGGGCAAAGATGTGATTCAAGTTCCTGGCAGGATGTCAAGAGATTCCCTAACTCTCAGAAGAGTGAGACATTTTAAATGTACAGATTCTTTATTTCTGGAAATTTCTATGTACCATTTTTTAACTGCAGTTGACTGAAACCTCAGACAGAAAAACTACTGATACAGGGACACTGTGCCTGTCAATGTGGCTCATGGGGAGACTCTCAAGTACATGAAATGTGTAGCAGAAAAAGGCTAATTCCATCACGGCACTCCCAGGTTTATACTGGTTCAAGATCCCTGCCAGGCAATGGGATGCTCACTCAGACCAGGCAAGTTCCTGCTGACAGCTGTCCATTAGTACTTTCTGATGCCGCCCAACAGTCCTCAGGCATAGCATTGAACTTCATGCATTTTCTCAAATTCAACGGCCAGAATTTTACCAGTTTGGAGACTCAGCCTGGGGTTTCAGTAAATGCTGCAGAGGCCATTTTGAATTTGGCCTTGAGTCTCCAATGAGCTGGAGTTCTGCTGAGAGGTGGCACTTGTTTGCTTTTGTGAGGGGTACCACTGGCAGATGGCTTCTTGAGGATGTGGTGGTGTTTGACCACAGACCATTTGGGGAGGGAAGTGTCACGGCTAGAGTCCTTCCTCTAGGCTGCTAGGTCCTAACCACGTCCCCCAGCTTTGCATAGGGAGGACTCCGCCATCCACAGTTCGTCTCTCAGGAAGTGGTTTCTGACCCTCCCTAAAGGTCTGGTAGGGTCTTCCTAAGATTGGAGGCTTTCCACTTATCCTGGGCTCTGAAGTCTGACATGGCTGGATCTGGATTCTGGCTCATCCTCTCATTGACCATGTGGCCTCAAGCAAATCACCTCAGACTTGTCAAGAGGATCAGGTAGAATGTCAGATAAAAGTGGTCCGCCCCGTCATTTGACATCGCAGCAGGGCATTGTTGTGTACAAAGTCCAAGCTTAAGAGCCGCCTAGACGGATTCCACAAAGCAAATTGCAAAATCCCTTGATGTTTAAAGTCAGTTGATGATCCTGTGTTATGCTGCACTCACAGTTCTCCACAGCAGCGTGCAGCCCACAAGCTGCGTGCTGGACACACCTGATAGAGTGCTGGATTGTCCTAGTAAATGTGCTTGGGTGTAGGCAGTGGCTCTCCTTCCCATCCCTGGGCCTCACCCGTCAGATTCTGCACTCACCCGCACAACACTATCTTGTTGGATCATCCAGGCAAAGCTGCATCAGTGACCCCAGGTATAGACTGTGGAGCAGTCAGGCCCTCTGCTCTGGGCCCCTGCCTTCCCTGTGTCTGTGGGCCACACTGATTCTTGCTGTTCCCCTCGCTCCCTCAGACTATGGACTACAGAGGGACCACCAGACTTGTGAGAGGCCAAGGAAAGCGAGGCACACAGCAGCCCAACTCTGCCAGACCTCTGGCATCTTTGCTTTCTGCCAAGAGCCAGAACCACCAACTGTGCAACCCAGCAGCTCACATACATGTGTCTTGAGAAGATTTTTTGTTGTTGTTGTTTAAAGAACGTGATTTTCTTTGAAATTGTGGCTGCACCGCCTGGCCAAGGAAAAGGGCAGCTGATCTCTCTAGGTGACTGAAGCAGAATTCGGTCAAACTCTACACTTGTATTGCAGTGTATTGTTCCAGAATGGAGCACTGCATACTTTTGTCATAATGCAGTTTTTGTTGCCTGATGAATGCAGCCCTGTTCTTTTCTGTGGAGGAGGGATTCCTGCTGAGTTCACAGAACTTTCTCGGTGGTGGGGGATGTAGGTGCATGTCCTGAGCAATGCAGATCAAGGCTGGAGATGCATTTGCTCACAGCCCCCTGGTTTGTAAATCCCCTGGAGGCTTATCTTTCATTAGGAACTGTTTTAAAGTGGAGAAACGCTTTTCCTTGGACCACTGCAGCTGATGCTCAGGATGCCTTCTGCTCTCCCTCCCTGACTAGAGCCATCTCAGCTCTGCGGATTTTGTAATGGACTAATTGCATGGGTCGAGTCAAGGAGCATTGGAAGATCACTACACCAAAATATTTGAGGTTGCTTTAGCAAAATGACTGCTTGATTGGCAGATCTTCCCCTTAAGTGGTTTCCTAATTGTCAAAATCTTCCTCAGAAACGTCTTACAAACTGATCTGCTCTAGGTAAGTTCAGGGTGACTTCCCCTTTTCTCGTGACATGAATGTCTTGTCTTAGTCCCTGAGTAATATCCCTGCCTATCTGTGAGGGACACCATGCAGCCCATACCGGTCAGTTCCCAATGGCTCTGAGGCAGGAGCCTGCCAGGTCCGTGGCAGCCCTAGGCACTGGGTTTCAGTTTCGATGCCCACCCTGGGCCTGGCATCATCTACTGCTCACTGTTGGCTTGTCGCTATCACACAGCAGACCCACAGTATGTGTTAAATGCTGGCCTAAGCATCTTATCCATTCACCCTTCAGGACGCTCTGAGCACTCAGAAATGTTTAGACACTAAAGAGATCCTAAGTGTTGTAGTTTCTCTTCAGAGATCCCCAAACCACCTGAGACTTCTGTGTCAGTGAATGGCTGCCTCTCATTTCTGTCACCTGTAAAGTGTGGATCACCCCCCCCACACACACACACACACAGCACAGGGCGGCTGCTACGGTGACAAAGGGGGCATTCTCATTCTTCACTATCTTTGGTGAGATGCAGTTAGGGAGGTGCTGCTGGGAAATGAAACCACAGACAGAGAGATGAGAGAGTTAGAGAGATAACTTTAACTTGCAGGGAGTGGGGGATCCAGGAAGTCTGGAGGACACTGGCAAGATCAAAAAGAGGGGGTCAGGAGACAGCAATCTGACAGGTTCGTGCGATAGGGCACAGCGTGAGGAACTCCAGATACCTTGATATGTTCTGAGGTGTTAACGTCTTTCCTGTGAGTGGGAGCCTCTAGAGGAGATCACCCTGGCATCTTCCCTCCCTAGGTCCAGACTCTGATAAGGACCCACACATTTTACCCTTTTTATCTGCACCAATCCATCACTTCAGGAAGACATTCAGTTTCGTTTGGGGTGGTCACGGGGGCCTGTTCGTGCTCTGCTGTAGATCCATCCAACCCAGTCTCTGGCATGGTTTTAGAGAAACTCCTTAACATGAGAACCGTCTTCAAGGTTGTTAGGGGAGCAGAGGCCAGGGATGACTCTTCTGGACCAAGCACCATCTCACCAGTTTCCCTAGGAGAAGCCTGACTCTGGGAGTCCTTTATGAAGCACCTCTCCACGTACACGTGTCCACCATGGCAAGCTGAGAGAAGCTCGCTTCAGGTGGCTGATCCCTAGTGTGTCTGAATGGTGACTTGTTTCAGGGTCATTTTATCCCACACAGCTGTATTAGTACACAAGCAGAAAGCAGAGAAAAGATCACATTGTATCTGTTGCTTTTCTTGGGGGTAAAGATGTTGGGTGTTATCAGGCAGAAAGTCCAAGCCTGCAATCTGTCACTGGAGAGACCAGCGTGGGAAGGGCCTTGGCTCACACAACCTTGGGAGATGGCAGAGCTCTGCTCCGTTTGCCACAGTTAAACGGCAGAGTGGGTGAGGGGAGAGAGAGACAACACCCAGGAAGCAAGAGGTCTACCTGCCACTGCTCAGGGCTGAGGTCCTCTTTCATAGAATGTGGCCAGTCAAGCAGGCTTGCTCATAGTGTGTGTCACTCAAATCTGGGAGGAAGAGGAGGGACAGGCTGACAAATGACTCCACTGTGGAAGTGAGTGGGGGATAGCCAATGGGGCTGCATGGCTGAAGACACACCACCCACCTGTCAGCCCAAGGACCCATAGGGGTTCTGTATGAAAAGTGTCCACTTGCCCACTGTGGCAGCGAAAATGGGGCCATCGTTTGTAAAGTTGGTGTAATGAGTTTTTGTTTTGTTTTGTTTTTGAAAATTCGGAAACATTCTTTAGTCCTTCGGATGCTGTCTAGGGATGCGGGAGCAAGTTCATTTCCTCTGCCAATTAAAGAATTAGAAGTCAGGAAAGAAGTGTCACTGGGAATCTTGAGGGGAGTCCCAGCAGCCATCGTACACTACCTGGGAAATCAGGGTCCCCTCTTGGGGTTTTTCGTCTCATGAATAAAAGAAGTTGAGAACTGACACCAATAGATGTTAAAGGACAAAGAACAGATTCCAATGGAAGCTTCGGGGACAATTTATTGGCCTTTAAAAGGAAAAGCCCAGGGCGAGCGAGCTGTAAATCTTGCAGCTGCTTGGAAAGGAGGAGGAGCGTGGAGAAGAGAAGGAGCACAAGCTGTGCAGCTTGGGATGAAGCCGGGAGGGAGGTCAGCCACCTGGCGGCAGGCAGCCACACAGCAGAGAGGGAGCTTTAGAAAAGAATCAAGGAAGTCCGAAGCCTTAGGGAGTTACGGAGCATGCTTAGACTCTGGCCAGCATTAGAAAGAAAGAGAAACAGTTACACCTTTCGGAGTCTGACCCCAGGACCTAGCCTAACCCCATGGCCACTCTTAGAGACTGTCCTAGAGGGTTGGGAATTAGGGGAGGGGAAGTGCAGTGTCTTAAGGTGAACTCACCTTCCCTGACCTGCTCCACAGCGTTAACCCTTCAAGGAGGAGACAAGAGCAGGTCTCCATCTAGAGGTAGTTCCTTCCTTTACACTTTGGGTCCTTTGGAAGTGGGCTGGCAGAGTTGGTGGGGATATACCTTCTAAGAAAGACCCAGTGAGCTTCAAGGGTCCTGTCTTCCTGAGTCACACCTGTGTCACGATGCTCAGAGTCTCCCTGCAGGACCCAGAGCTATACACTGCACTATTAGAAGTAAACATGGTGGATTTGTAAGGTGATGGGATTGGTCCATGGAGCCGTGTGTACTCTGACCAAAGGACACATCCCCAGAGGAGCGGCATCACTCTAGGTAGGCTTGGGACATGGACAAGCACCAACAGCCCAGGCAGAGGGTTTTTCTGTTTCTAAGGACCTCCCTTGTACAGCCAATTCTGTCCAGGAAGAGCTCACGAAGACAGGGAAGTCAGCTCTGGAGTCCCTGCCCTGCTCAGCAGTGGGATTCTTTGAAGCGAGTGACTATCTGTTTTCTTGTCTACAGAGCAGGTCTAGTAGCAGACTCTTCCTGGGAGTACTGAGTGGCTTTTGCGGTTCTTGTCATGATGCCTCTCCAAGGAACTTGACAAGGCCGTTCACACCATTCTACTTTCAATCAAGCACAGGAGCCCTGTAAGGAAGCAGCTCCTGGAGGTAGGGTGTGGGGGCAAAGAGATCTAAAAAGAAAACAGCAAAACAGGTCCAAGCCATGGGAGTGACTGTCACTGTATCACTATGGGAGAAGTATGTGTGCCCTGCACTAAGAGATGAGCCAGTCATTAGCATTCCTCTGGAGCTGGGAGAGCACCTGTGCCTCCGAAGAGAGTGGATCCAAACTGCTGTGCTCCTAAATTCCAGGGCAATCATAATCGATAGACAGGTGTAGCAATATGGAAAACACCAGGCCTGTGCTTGCAAACAAGGGCTCCCCTAGCTTCCTAATATGCACAGTTCCCTATGCAAAGAGGGCACCCCACAGTGAGCAGTTAGAGAAGTGTCATATGTACTGGGTGGAGAGCAGGCAGGTGGCTTGTCTGGGAATACTTGCTAGAAATTGTCAAATATTTAGAAAGCATGCTTGTCTGTCTTGAGTTAACAAAATGAATGGCTAAGAAAATGTCACCTTGATGAGATTGTTTTGAAGGTTCTCCTTCCTTTTGGGGACAGCTTGTACCTATGGGGTAGGTAGAGTGACGTCTTTACTACTCTCCTTTTGTGTGGGGGAGACTTCCCTCCTCTTCTTTCAGCCACTATTTCCAGCCCTTCCTCAGTGCATCGGGAGATGGGAAAGTAGCAGCTTTGCTGGTGTCTGCAAGGTAAACAGGGAAACTGTGAGACTTGGCAGCATGAGATCAGTGCAATCTGCAGCCTGGATGATTTAAGAAACATGACACGTTCTCATCACTCCACACCCCCTGGCAGCACAGTGTGGCTGTCTGATGGAATGCAGGCAAGCCTGAGGCATGGCTGGGCCACAGCCATCCCCACGGCTGTGGTTCCCTTGATAGGCCTTGGTTACTAGCCTGTTTCTAGCAGCGCCCTGCTGTTTGGCCAGTCTGTGTAAGTTCATGGGTATAGTGATTGGGCTTGAGGGTTACTATGGCTGACAGTGGATAGCAATTCTTGCTCACCCAGTGCTCTTGACTCATTGACCAGCGCCTTCTGGGAAAACCGGAATCCTGAGAGAATGCAGCCAGCATGGAGGAACTTGGCCAGGTCTGATTATGCACAGTAAGATTTATTCAAGGCCAATGTCCTTGGTATTTCCCCACACAGAATTTTGTGTGCCTTTTGCTTCAACTGTCATAAAAATGTCCCCATTTAAGAGACATGATGCATATAGAAAACATGTTGCTAGAATTTTAAAATAAAATGTAAGCGCTTCCACAATTTTTAAAATCGTGTTGCCCATTCAAAAGAAAAGCCTGTAAAGTGGCAGGCAGCAAAATGCCCCCCACAGGGATGCCTGAGATGCGCGTGGGCCGTGGGTGTGTGGAAAGGCATTTTGCTTTTGTCCGAGTTCAGAAAGATTGGACTGTAACTTTATCCTCAGCCAGAGCAGTTCCGTGGACTTCTTCTAACCCTGTACTCGATTGTCTTCCTTATGGAGCTTGGCTGCACAGTAACTCCCCTTGCTGGGGCTTTCTATCTTGGGACCCATCAGGCCCAAGCCTAGCTGCTAGTCACTTCCTTTGGGAGCTCTCTTCCTGGGCCTGACCTTGCCTGCCCTCAGGCCTTCCTTAGAGTGGATTTCCCCTTTTTCTGATGTCACCAGCCTCTTTCCCAGGGTAGGCCGGGCTTTCCATGGAAGCGGAATAGATGTGGTTGTGTACTCAAGGCACCACCAACCCCAGCTCTACCTCTATATCAGGCCAGTTCAAACCACTCCCAAAGACTTCTCCCTCCCCAGCGGAGGGATGTGGCCCATCTGGCTCTTCCCAGGTATTTCTGGACTAAAGAAGCCAGAGGAGCTCTCCCTGGAACTGGGAGGAATTTTGAGGGATAAACCTGCCAGTATCATTGTTGCCTGTAGAAGAACGTCATTCCCAGGCTGCGCCCCGGATACCAGGACCTTAGAGAGGGAAGACAAGACTGCCTTAAAGGAATTATAGCTTCACTAAGAGGGCAGAGCTGCCACCCCAAATCATGAGCAAGTGAGCCAGGGGATGCAGCTGAGAGTAGTAGGCTGGGAGAGCATGCCATGCCCCACCTTCTCATACTGCAGGCCGCAGGGTCCTCATCTTTAAGGAACACCTCTTTGCCTCATAGGATAGCTGCGAGGTGTGGAGGGAGGAAGCAGCAGAAGCTGCCCCCTCAACACACACACAAACACACACACACACACACACACACACTCACCCACCCAGCTGAACAGGCGCATGAATCCCCCTCCTCCCTCCTTCCCCTTTTTGGAGGATGCTGGCGTTCAAGATAAGAGCAGGAAGCTTCTCGTTTGTGGAAGGATGTTAACCGAACTGCCCACATCAACTGCCTCCCCAACCCCCAGGTTTTAAATGTCTCTTGCGAGGCTTCACTCAGTGTACTGGTGACTGTCCACAAGGCCTCAGGCTAAAGGAAATACAGAGTCGGTCAAGATGACCTTCAGAGCCTGCTGGGGTTTGGTTTTGCTCTGGTTCTGTCCTTAGGGAAACTGATGGTCATGCGATCATTTGTGAACCACAAACCAAGAACCCTCACAACCTATCATGCTGCCTGCAGGTTCTGGGGATTCAAACTTTCTGTCTCAAGAAAAACACGTTGCTTCCCGGCTCCGTTTTGAGTTGTCATTTGTATTTGGTTGTTTACTCAGCTATTGACGAACAGCCTCTGCTTCCACACCAATTGAGCTCTTTCCTTTGTAGTTTCTGTCTGGCTTGACCCAGGCTTCTGCCTCCGGCTGCAGTCCTAGCCCGGCAGCAGCCTCTGTGTAACGCTGGGCTTTATTTCATATTGCGATGAGTCGGCAGAGTGTTGGAAGGGGGTTCTGGGCATTCCTGTCAATTACCCTGGGAATGTGGAGACAGTGTTCACCTTTGGCTTTTCTCATTGCTCGACTGCAAGCAAACACTCTTTCCGACATCATCTCTGGGAATTTTAGGGTGAGTGGAAGGGGTGAAGTTTTGTAATGAACTACAGAAAGGTAGTTCACCCATCCACAGTTACCAACACTCTGAGAACCTCTCCCTCGTGCTTGGGCGTTAGTTTATAAGGGGCCTTTTGACATGCTGGAAACCCTCTGTGATTTTATGTGAATCAACGTGCTGTCTCTTCATTATTTTAGATGAAAATAATGAAGTAGTAAATGATGCAATACACATAGTGTCAGATATTGCCAATAGACCGTGTATGCTGTTGGTTTGTTAACAGATGAATGTGTGATGCTGGGACCATCAGCTTCTCCAAGTATGGAATCAGGGAAAAACAAAAATAACAACAACAAAACCCATTCATTCCCTCAACAGCTTTTGGTTAGCCTGTGTAACTACTGTTGATAATTTGTGTGCTGTCTGCATCCTGTGAGCTAAGTGCATGCATTAGCTATAGGGGCTTTCTTGTTCTTTAGGATTCTCTACATAGAACATAATGCCACGCCAGAAATAAGCTTTAGGCTTTTCCTATGTCTTGTAATTTTTTCCTTGCCTTATTCCGTTGGCTAAGATTCCCAGTTCAGTGTTACATATTAATGGCCAAGGCAGATATCCTTTGTTCTATTAGGAGTATATTGAGTACAGACTTTCCTAAGGAGATTTAAAATTTCTTGTTACCAGAATTATTTCTCTGCTTCTGTGGCTTTAAAACTACTTCATAAGTTAACTTCTAAATATGTAATCGTATAGTAATTTATAATAGCTTGGTATGATTTATACTGCAGAGACATTATTGTATTTGTTTTTAAAGTAACCAGCCTTGCCAGGACTATCGTCACAGGCAATCTGGTGGAAAGCAGCATGGAGGAAGCCAGCTATTTTAAAATAGTGACAACTGAGAATTGATCCTACCCTTTAACTATTTAAGTGTGTAATCACAGCCTAGCCACATCTCCATCCACAGGCAGATGGAAATCTCATAAACCTCATGTGAGGTTGCCTGCTTCACCAACAGAAACACAAAGTTATGTCCATCAATGGATGGATACGCTGAATGTGGGAGTGAGATACTTGTTAATAAAAAGGAGTGAAGTACTAGAAAATTCTATGGGATGGACAGGATCCAGAAACATTGTTCTCAATACAAGGAGATAGTTGCAAAAGGTCGTGTATGGCATGAGTTTATTTCTACAAAATGCCCAGAATAGGGAAATCCACAGAAAGCAGATGAATGGTTGTCAAGAGGCCAGAGAGAGAATGGGGTGAATGTGTGTGCACACATGCTCGTGTGTGTGTGTGTGTGTGTGTGTGTGTGTGTGTGTGTGTGTGTTTTCTTTTTGGATGTTGAAAATGATCTAATATTAGATTTTTAAGTCTTTTTTTAAGTTATTTTATTTCAATATGTGTGGGTGTTTTGTTTGCATGGATGTCTTTGTATCACATTTATGCAGTACCTGAGGAGACCAGAAGAAGGCGCCATATCCCTTGGAACAAGAGTTACAAATGATTGTGACTCATGTAGGCTCTGGGAATCAAACCTTAGTCCTCTGCAAGAGCAGCAAGTTGTTACTCCAGCCTCTAGCACTAGGTTTTAATGAGGGTTATTAAGTTTCTGACTATATTAAAAACCACTAAATTGTACATTTGGAGTGGGCACATCTTATGTATGTAAATTATATCTTAATGCTTTTAAGGGAAAGAACCCGTGAGCTAATTAGTGGTCAGGCTAGACAGAGATGACCCCAGATGTGGAGTGGAAAGTCTGTCTCTAACTTGAAAGGACATCTCCAGGGAAGATAAGGGGACCACTTTAGGTGGGACCCTTCCGTGCCTCACTAGGGGCAGCAACCTGTGCCGCTCCTTGAGGGCTGGACATCACACACTTCCGGGCAGCTACATTCCACCCCCAACTGTCTTCCAGGGAGCACAGACGGTTTGGTGTAGGACATAGGTGTTGGAAGCCTATGCGTGCAGCAAAAAAGAAATTACCTCCAGAAGACCCTGAAATGTGAAGCAAAAACGGGTGTAGGCAAATAGTGCTGTTGGAAATGGGAGACCAAACGAGCAGCCAACATTGTCGCCAGGTAACTAACGCTCTTTTCTCTTCTTTCTCTTTCAGACTATAGCCATCATTTTCCCTTGGTGAGTACATAACTTTCTAAAATTGTTTGTAATGTATGATTAGTTAGCTAAAAATGCCTGGGATTTAATTGTTATATAAGGCTTATCTTGTTGGGAAACGGGCCATATGGTCAGAGGGTGACATGCGAATTTAGTGCCTTAACCTGCTCAATGGCTCACATCACACTTCTTGTTATTTTTTTTCCTCCTGGCTCAGCCACTTAATGTCCTGAAACATATTGTTGAGAGCAGTTCCCACGTGCTTCCCTTTCTCTGTCCCTTTTCTTTCACAGGGGCTTGCCTTATCTCGGTGGCACACATTCAACACCCCTTAGGAGCACAGTGGCACATGATTGCCTGGTGGGAATTCCTTCTTAAATGGATCTGCTGCCAATGGGGGCGGGGGGGGGGGGGGGCTGCTAAGAAGGTGCTTTTCTGAATGGCATTTTTAGTAAAAAATGTGTCTGTGTCATGGGATCTTGTGGTTTACACCTTTGGGGTCCAGGTAACAGCAAAATTCCACATCTCTGATGCCTCTGTGTGTGTGTGTGTGTGTGTGTGTGTGTGTGTGTGTGTGTGTGTATAAACATCATAGCCCAAATCTTGCTTTGTTTTGTCTTGTTTCAGACAGGCTCTCATTATGTTGCCAGAGATTGCCTCGAACTCACAATCCCTCTGCTTTGGCATCCTTAATGATGAGATTCCAGGCCTATACCACCATTGCCCCCTTTATAGCCTTTTTTAAAAAACATTTAAATCAACTTAATGCTGTTCCTCTTTTCAGAAGAAAGGAGAGGAGGAATCTAAGAAGTTCGTTGTCTTGTTTGTTTTTGTTGAGACAAGGTCTCCATCTGTAGATCTGGATGGCCTAGAACTCACTATGTAGACCGGGCTGGCCTCAAATTCACAGAGGATCCTCTTGTTTCTGTCTCCTGAGTATTGAGATTTGGAGCATGCTCCCCCAGTGAGTTTTGAAATGACTGCAAGAAGAGAAGGGAATGCTTAGTGCCCTAATGAGCATCACCAGCATATCAACTAGAAAGCTCCATTTCCTAAATGCACAGCCTCCTTTGAAATATCTTCACTAGTGGGGCATGTTGCCACACGCCTGTAACACCAGGTCTTGGGAGGTAGAGGCAAGAAGTTCTAGAGTTCAAGGTTAGCCTGGTCTACATGAGACCCTGTCTCGAACGACAAAACAGAAACAGCAACAATAAACTTTGACTGTGTTCTAGATTTTAAGGTTGGTAGATTGGTTCATTTGTGTGGCTGGCCTCCTCTGTAGGCAAGGGGTCCTTCAAGGTGTGTCTCCATCTGAATGTGAATGGGTGTGGTTGTTCTGCTTTTATCAAAGGCAGGTTCGTTCCGTGGTTGTTTCTCTGTGTTTTTGTAAGGTGGGCTAACGATAGCTATCAATAATTTATCAAGCTGAGAAAGAAGGAAGCCTTCATTTGTACTTACTGAGTCTTATGGTCCTGTTATCTGGTGCATCGCTGTTAGATGTCATAGATTACGAATGGCATCCAACTCCGCTTGGGTAAATGGTGACAGTGGGAACAAAGGGGAGGCTCACTGCTGAAATAATTTTTTACGGGATGAAGATTTAATTGCGAGTCAGCAGTCTCTATTGTCTTGGAACTCAAGCCAGCCGCGTTGACTTGTGCGTGTTGGTGTGAACGTACATTAAACGTGACCCTGTGGATCTGAGCAGCCTGCCATGCTGGAGTGAAATGTTCAAGGGTCAGGCCCCATGGATTTATCTTCTCAAACACAGGACACAGATTCTGGTTGGTTATAAGCATGTGACCTTTGTGCTTCTTGGCACTTCACTCTGGGCTGGCTTGTCCAGAGTCAGCCTTCCTTCCGCCCATTCTAGGGTTTCCTAGCCTCTTGGTCCATTGCCCCGATGCCCATCAGTGAGCCAGCAGCTCTCCAAATGAGTGATCCTGTGGCAGCTGCTTGCCTGGCTCCTCAGACCCACCCCACAGTCCTGTTCAAAACCCAGCAAGAGGTTTGGAAGCCAGTGTCCTGTCTAGCAATGCTAAAGTGACATCCTGTGTGTATGTGTTTCCAATGTGGATCAGGACATCCGGGCAACAGCTCCAGTCTTCTCGGCCTTGACCTTTGCCTCTGTGTCTTGAGTCAGGCCACTCAGTGCCTGGCTTTAAAAACATGGGGCTGGGAGATGGCTCTGTGGTAAAGAGCTTTGTGCACATGCTTGAGGACATGAGTTCCAACGCCCAGCACCTCCAGAAAAGAGGTGGGTGCCTGCGACTGGAGTGCTGGGGGTGGGCGGGGACAGGAGAATCCTGGGGGCTGGCTGGCCAGCTAGTGTAACAAAATAACGTCAAGCTCCAGGTTCAGTGAGAGACCTTGATTCAAAAATTAAGTGATTAAGGAAGACATCCCAATGTCAGCCTTCGGTTTCCACACTTGCCAGCAAAGGCTATAGTGCACTGACATTCATGAACACACACACACACACACACACACACACACACACACACACACACGCCCCAAATAAATAAACAAACAAATAAATCAATAAATTTGCTTTTGGCTTCAGGAACCTTTCTTTCTGACTTGGAGAATAAGTACGTGAGGAGGGGACAAGGTAATCTATGCTGTCTTCATTAGGAATGTGCCTCCTGGGCTGTAGACAAGATTCTCTGGCCTGTTTTGTATTCCTTGGCAAACATTTTTTACTAGGCACAAAGCTTCGGTGAATAGTCAGAGAATTATTTCTGACTTCTGGCATCCGAAACTGGCATCCGAGTGACTTGGAACTTTGGACAGTCTGATTAGGCAGTGCAGGTAAGCTCCCTGGGCTTGGGGACTGCCACAGCCCTCATCCGTGCTTTGCGGGATGGCCGCAGAGAAGCCAGGCTGTCAGCCCTATCAGAATGAACACACCAGCTGAAATAGACCTCGTGTCTTCTGCTCAGCTTTCCCAGGAGGATGGAGATATTTAAGCAAGATGTGCCCCCAGCAAAGTTCACAAACACCGACTACTGTGACCACTGCTGCGCCCATGTTAACATCATTACAGAATCGAGGGGGCTGTTTCCAACTTCTAAAGAAGTATAGAATTGGGCCTCAGTATGTGTAGGCACCACGCTGTTTGCCAAAAGGCCTTCACTTTACTGGCATCATCCTTGACTTGCCATTAAAAAAAAACTTATATTAATATTGGCTTTCAAAAGAGTCAAAGTTTTTCTCTTTTGTATTGGATTAGGAGGAGCCTTTTCAGCAAGGGCTACCCCTTTTCATTTTGCAGTTAACAATAAACTTAACAAAGTGCCTGCTGTGCAAGTGTGAACGGTTGAGTTCAGTCTCAACAAGCATATAGAAAGCTGGGAGAGGAGGTCCACACTTGTAATCCCAACACCGGCAAGGCAGAGACAAGCCAATACCTGGGACTCACTGGCCGGCTGCCCCAGGCAGAGCAGTGAGCTCCAGGTTCAGTGAGAGATCCTGTCTCAAACAAGGCGAAACACAATAGAGGAAGACACCCGATGTAGACCTCTGGCCTCTACGTAGGCTCACACCCATGCACATGCACACACATGAACAGGTACACACATATGGGCTCACACACAAAAGACAAAACAATAGACCTATGGAAGCAATTCTGCCATGCTTATCCATGACCAAAGGTCTTTCATCTGGATCATGTCTGTATCTGAGCGGGTTCCTGTGGCCTAGAATCTAATGAAATGGAGTATGAGCATTAAGAATTTGTGGAAGACAAATGATTTAGGTTTAAGTACATTCTCCAGACCCAAGGAGCGTCTCTATTTTAAAACCTAACAGTGGCCATGGCCAAGCAAAATCAAATGATTTTGTAAAGTGATGGTTTCACATTGACTCATGGAAATATCAAAGAGATGAAACTGGACAGAAGTGACAGTATCAAACAGCAACTGGGCATTCATCAGCTCACCCTTAATGACTTATGCCTCCTCCCCTCACACTTACAAAGCATGCTGAGTTTTCTCCTCTGAGTCAATGCTCTTTGGTGTTGGTGTGAATGGCCATGATAGACGATAATCTGAGATTTTTCAAAGAATAGTTCCTGGCCCTGGTCTTTGAGGTGGGGCGCCCTTAGGTGGAAGTCCAGCGTGACTTAAGTGGGCAGAGCAGGAGCTGCATGCCCTGAGCTGGCCTTTGGAATAACAGGAAGGAGCAAGAGTAAGTGTGCCGGGCACAGGAAGAGGTGCAGCTCTGTAAGGCGTGTGGCGTGGGTCTGATGTGAGCCCTTTGTGTGCACTTGGGTTTTCTGTCAGTTCCTGGCTCCCTGAGCTTCCTTTCAGATTAGTAGAGCTTCTGGAAGCAACGAGAGGTTCCTTCCACGGCTGACCCCTGGAAGCTGGTGAAGGTCTAGCGTGCACTCTGGGAACTGAGGGTGACTCATGGCCTTCCAGTCCCATTCCCTAGAGAGCTTCCACCTTTTTTCTAGAAGTGCTTCCCAGAGGCATCTGGTAGGAAGTCTATTGTCACACACAGAGGCAGGCAATCCCCATCAGTCACCCTTTCCACTTGGAGGGAAAAAGGAACCTGGGTTTTCCATATAAACTCCTGTCTCGTCACCGCGCCTGCTGCAGACCCTGACATTCATCTCGAAACCCATTTCAGCTAACAGAGAAACATGGATTCCCCAAGGCCAGGACGGCTGCCATGCATCATCCCAGTTGGACAAGAGGTAAAGAGGGGATCCGAGGGGAGCCTTCCTTGTCATTTGGGATTTGTGGCATGCTTGCGTATCATATAATTTCCAAAGTACCCAAAATTTAGGCTAAAGAATACTACTAAGGCTTTCGAGAAACAAAAATTGGCAAGCACCTCTGTTAACTTTGTCCAGCCCTGTGCAGGAAATCTGAGTTTGTCCCGGAGCCGGTTTGGCCCTGCAATAGCCCCAGCTGTGGCCATCCATGCTCAGGGCCCAGCAGGGAGCCACTGTCTGTTTGGGCCTGGAGGGGTTTGGAGGGCCATCAGGTCACCAGGAATCAAAGGTGAAGTTATTCTTTCTAGTGACCTGAACTGTTTCCACCTATTATCGACTAGGCATTTTTATCATCAAGAATGCCCTCTTGATCGTCCTTTGGGGTTTGGGAAATGGCACTTTAATTAAAAGTGGCACACTGAGAAAGGAGGAAGAGGTTCCTGAAGCAGGGCATGGGCTAGGTCTTTAAGACTTCTGTCTTTGGTGCCAGAAGCCAACCCCCCCGCCCCACGTCCTGTGAGGTTTTCCTGACTGTGGTGCACAAACGGTAGGAGCAGATGGTGTGAGCAACAGCAGAGCAGCGCCAGCTGCCTGGGGAGAGAAGTGGCATCATTCACAATGCAGGGGGGCGGGGGTGGGGATGGACAAGAAATGTGAGTCCCATTGTGGGTCTGAGTCACGGGGAGATTTCCCAGACCCACTGGACCTCTGAATTAGGAACAAGGTCGGGTGCCAAGTGCAAGGACAGATACACGGCTGGGAGCTTCCTCTCCATGGCATCTCCATCAACAGAGTGTCCCACGGCCGTTGGGACATCAACCATCAGATCAGACGGCGGCATCTTTTCAAAACCTGCCAATCTGAACGGACTTTTCAGAACCCGATATGATGTGAAGTTTAATATAAGGTATTTAAAATGTTAGAGGAAGGATCCCTGTGGGATTGCAGAACAAAGAGACTTCACATCATGGGTTCTCGGCACAGTTTAACAGAAGTAAGCAAACACAAGAGGAGAGACTAGGTCTGTGCTGTTTCGTGGTGAGGGCTAGGGATCTCAGTGATCTCTTAAGAGCACGTTGATGACACTGGAATGTTAAACTGATTCCAGACAACTCCACAGATTTATCTGCAATGAGAAATAGTGAGGATAAGTGAGGCCTGGAAACTCATGACTGTGATCCCCAAATTTGGGAGGCTGAGACAGGAGGATTGCTGTGAGTTCAAGGCCAGTCTAGGCTACATAGTGAGATGTGTGCTTGATAAAGCTGCCGTATCATGCAGCTGCTAAAAAACAACATTCTGATGTCAATGGAAAAGATTATTTGGAGAGCAGGGCTTGGTCTGTTTCCTGTTTTGCTAAATGATTTAAATGCCTTATGCTTAAAGTACAAATTTCACTATTATAAGGTACATCCAATATAGGACACTTAACAGTTTATAGAGCATGCGCAAATTTATTATCTCTTGTGGGCCTCATACGTGCTTGAAAAACAATCTGGGTATGCCTTGCCACCTCTGCCTTGAAGATTAAAAATCCAACCAGAGGCTAGAGAGACAATTGAATGAGTAAGAGCTCTTGCTGCACAAGTCTGAAGACCTGAGTTCCAATCCCCATTTATAATGCAAAAAATCAGGCGTAGTCACACATCTGTAACCCCAGTGCGACGGAGGGCAGAGACAAGAGGATCCCTGGGGCTTGCTGGCTGCTAGTCGAGCTCCACATTCAAAAGGAAACTGTCTCAGGGCATAAGGCAGAGAGTGATACAGCAGGACCACTGAGGGTCTCTTCAGCTTCTGCTCATCCATTAGTGCACACATATAACTAACAGAGAGAGAGAGAGAGAGAGAGAGAGAGAGAGAGAGAGAGAGAGAGAGAGAGAGAGCGCATGCAGAGAAAACAGACCCAGGCAGGCTGGAGAAGCAAGTCAACAGGACAGGCAGTAAGATCTGTGGTGGCTAGCAATCCGGTAACACGATAGGTTGTGGATGAGGTGTGTGTGTGTGTGTGTGTGTGTGTGTGTGTGTGTGTGTGTGTGTGTGTGTTAGCATGTGAGTGCAGGTACCAAGGGGCCCAGAGGCATCCCCTGTAGCTGGAACTGTAGGCAGCTGGGAGACACCTGACATGGATGCTGGGATCTGTCCAGACACTTTACAAGGGCAGCACATGCTCTTAACCACTGAGCAGTCTCCCCAGCCCCTATATGTGCTACCTTGAACATGAACTGTGTGCCATTTCTTATAGCAGACCAATAGGTTGATCTTGGCAGAGCTGTTTGAAATCTATTAAAGAAAATCGACAAACACTTTCCAGTGTCCCTCTAACTGGCCGAGTCCCTTTCTGACTTAAACACCAGTCAGCTCTCACAGCCATTACCCACGGTAAGGTCATCCATACATGCTGAAAGGAAGGATTCCATTTGAAAAATATAATTTTGCAGTTGGGCGAGCACACCGGGCACACTGACAAATCAGAACGTTCAATGGGCTGTGCATGTGGCTGGTGGGTGGATCACTGTATTTTGGAACAACCTCATGGCCATCAAGTTGATCTTGGCCAGGGTTCCCAAAGATTTCCGCCTGTTATCTGCTAACCAAATTCAGTTTTCTAATCTCTTTTCACACCCTCGCCAGGTTTCCTTCCAGCACAGTCTGTCCACTCCCTCACCGAGTGTTTATCAGTACCTCCTGCAGACTTGTAGTTGTATATGGTTTTTAAAAGAACAAGTGCTGTGGGGGCTGGGGAGATGACTTAGTCGGTCAGGACCTGCCTTGCTATCCTTGACGCTCACATAAAAAGCTGGGCACTGTGGCACACACCTATAATCCAAGCACTGGGGAGGCAGAGACAAGAGAATTCCTGGGCCTCACTGGCTAGCCAGTCTGGACAAATCAGTGAGCCCTAGGCTCAGGGAGAGACTCAGTATCAAAAATATGAGGTGGAGGGTGATTGAGAGAGACACTGACACCATCAGCTTCTGGCTTTCCACCCGTACCCTCACACACATGCACGCATACACATGCTCACACACACACACACACACACACACCCCACACACACTAAAAAAAAAAATGTTAGGTGCTAGATCTGATTTAGTTTGCAAGGCTAGTGTCTGAGGCCTTGCTCCAGCAAGAACGAGTGCGTATTTTGTGCAGGAGCTTAGAGGAGACTTGGATAAAGACAGATGGTAAGCCAGTGGAGACCAGTAACCTGGTAATTTGAGAGCCTTGTTCAAAACACACACACACACACACACACACACACACACACACACACACACGCCTGGAGTTACAACTTCCTTGTCTAAACTGTGCAAGACTGTGTAAAGATTTTTACAAAGGTCTCTTTAAGACAAAATTCTGTGATAGCTGGGTTTGAGCTGATGGCAGAGGTCCTCCACAAACTGTGACTGACTGTTGTCTATCAACCATGACTGTGGATCCTGCTATCAGTCCCCTTCCCTAACGGGATGGGTTTGTAAATTATTATCTTCACAATGATAATCTCTGTTTTGACAACAGCCGTTCTGCCGCCCTGCTCGGCTCACTTCTATTTGCTTTCTGTCTACTAAAAAAAAAAAAAAAAAAAAAAAAAAAAAAAAAAAAAAAAAAAAAAAAAAAAAAAAAAAAAAAAACAAAAAAAAAACCAATTATGTGAAATTTTATTTAAAAAGCAGTCAGTTTTCTTGCCGTTCTGCCGCTCATGGGTAGCTAGAGAAGACGGATGCTGGGGTTCTGTGGGCTTTGACTTTATAAAGTGGACCCCGGCTGTAGCTCGGTGGCCAAGCATTTGCCTAGTATGCAGGAGACTGGGTTTCAGGCCCAGAAATGCAGAAGAAGAGGGTGGCTCCCCACTGTCCTGAGATCCACTCTACAGATCGTTCTTGGAGACACAAGGTGGTTCATTTCACTTGTGTGTGTGATTTACTGCAAAGGCCGGTTAAGATGCCTAGAAACCATGGGCACCCCAGTATTGACTCCTCCCGCCCCTGCAACACACTCACTTGGGGAGTTTGGCAGAGGTCAGACTGGAAAATGCATATCGTTGAGATGTTAGAGGTTCCCCCCACACACCATCAATCCCAGGAATTTCTAGTTCACAAACCTATTTTGGCTTCCTCCCAATATGAAGCCAGTGCTGACATTCTCTTATGCTGTTTCCTGTTGTGGGCGGATTGATTTAATTTTTAATGAGTGATTCACTGTCCATGGCCGTGTGTTTTCCTCCTGTTGAGCTGAGTATTAAGTCATGTTTCCTTTAAAACATTATTTTTGATATCAACTGAGCAATGTGGTGCTCAGCTGTGGCGACAAAGGGACACAGTCATGTCCCTGAAGGGATGGCATTTAACCTGCCCCAGGAAATGACAGTTCTGTGACTGTGATGCTCCCCAGAGAGGAGACTACCTCTTAAACATCCAAACCGTTTCTTCTATCACAGCCTTTTCAAAAGCTGTGTAACTTGAAGAGCAGTTTTCAGGGGTTTTAACTGTTAATCTAGACCCTTGGAAAGCCTCATGGTGGCTGTCCCTAATAGGAAGCCTGGCCAGAGCATCAATTTCCCCGTGTTTGGAGGGCTTCCTCCCTGTCTGTTAGTCACTCTCGGAGGCTTCTTTCTGCTCAGCAGAATCAGCACCAGCAGTACACAGATTCCCCGAGAGCTGCTCCCTTTCTCTTTGGTCCCCTCTCTGGCCAAACTCTCTCCTGTTGCCACTTCTACAGGGGGAACCCAAGTGTGGAGCAACCTGGCTCCATGAGAGGACTCTCCTTCCTGGCCTGAGCAGGGAGCAGGGAGCCTGCTGGATGAGTAGTCACAGCTTGTCCCTACACCCAACTCAGTGAGACCCCAATATCACATCTGAGCGTGATACCGAGGGACTTGAGAATCCATGAGGATGAGGTTGATACACACCGCCACCAAAGGGCTCAAAGAGGCAGCGAGAACTTGAGGGGGACAAGTGACCTGCTAGGTGGGATAGGTCCTGAAGAAACTGCAGCAGCTGCAGGAATGAGGGCCAGGGAGATGAGTCAACAGATAAAGGCGCTTGCCTCAAAGTCTGATGAAGGGAGTTCAATCCCACATGATTGAAGGAGGGAACCAACTCCTTCAACTTATTTGCCCTCTGACCTACACACACACCACATATACACCAAGCACATATACATGCACATGGACATGCACATACGCTAAATATTTGTAAGAAGACCAAAATAAATGTTATTAATGAAACAATCGAAAAGATGCTATAGCTGTATCTGAGGAGAAACAATCCACAATGGAGCAGCCGAGGGGGTCCTGCTTTGAAAATGATTTACTTTTTGTTTATTTAATGCCAAGGGTTGAAAACAGCCAAACATACCCTACCCAAGAGTTCTACTACTAAGCTCCTCTCTCCACTCACCCCTGTCCCCCTTCCAAATACACTAATCTGTTCTTAACCCAACATCTTGAGCCTGGACTCAGGTGATGCCAGTGCTGAGCAGAGGAGACACCCTGTGACAGGTGGCTGTGCCCAGCTCTCCTAGGCCCACTGGAGCTCAGGAGACACATGTACACTCTAAGAGGCAAGTAGCAAGCTGGAGTCTTCCTCCCCTTACTGATCTCTGTGCACCCAAAACCCAAGTACCACATCAGAAATCCAGATGCCTCAATGGAGAATCAAACTCTGAGTTGGGCTGGGTGGTGGCGGCGGCAGCGCACACCTTTAATCCCAGCACTTGGGAGGCAGAGACAGGCCGATCTCTGTGAGTTCGAGGCCAGCCTAGTCTACAGAGCGAGTTCCAGGACAGGCTCCAAAGCTACACAGAGGAACCTTGTCTTGAAAAAAACAACAACAACAACAAAAAGAAAGCCACCTCTGAGTGGTCCATGGGATGACAACTGAATCTGGATCTGTAGAAGATGGTCAGGACACCAAGCAGAACTGACAGAGGGTCCTCATCCACAACCCAAACCCTGGGGTCCCAGAATCATGCCTCCATTCCAGGTATCTTTAATAGCGATGTGGACAGGAGCCTCCGTTTTCTCCCTAGTGTGCTGACCTCCTAGACTTCTTTGAGATTAGAAATGAGGTTTGTTGAGCTCCAGCACACTTCCTGAATGTGCCCGCCATGCATACAGCTACGTCCTGGAGATGCGTTTTTTATCTTAGTTGAATGGACAACCTGCTACTTCCAACCCAGATTTGGTGAAAGACAGAGTCTTATCAAGGGTCGTAGATACTGATGCTGGTTGTCTGAAGTTCTCAGGCCAACAGGCCAATGTCTGCTTTAAGGTCTTTGCTGAAAGAGAATGAAATACAGGGAGGGAGAAGAAAAACCCAGGAGACTGGCCCACTGACACAGACCCATCAGTCTAGCTGAAGGAAATGCTTATTTTCCTATTTCCTGTTTCCTACTTAATCGACATTTTCTCTAATATGTGACTCATATCTTGAAATCATGCTTGGTCGGATCATTGCTCAGAGCACAGGACCATCTATTTTATCCTGCCTGACTGTGACATGAGGGTGAGGGCCATCACTGGTGAATGAACTCATTGTCTTTGAGTCCCCAGGACTCTCCCAGCGCCTAGCAGATCTGAGGAAGCTTGAAAACTAATCTGTGTCGGTGTGAACAAACGGGCAGATTGGCATGAGGAGAGGGCATTCTGTACCTAGCCGAGGGCAACCCTCGCCGTGAACAAGCCAGACGCATCAAATGCCAGGTCGCTCCATCAAAGAGCACTGAAAAAAAGCTCTTTTCTCTTCTTCTGTTTTCCCCGCGGGCCCGTCCTAATCGGTTTGGCTTGGCTTGTTTTACTTCTCTTTAATATCACACTCCCTCAGGCATTGGGGGTACTCTCAGTCCTTGGACTTGGCAGGAGGAGGGAGGCCACACAACCTCCACTTCCCTGGGCCTGAACCCAGTCTTCTCCAGGGCAACCTGGGGAGGGGCAGACAGTAGAATATGCACCCCAGGGAGTGTGGCAGAATGTGGATCAAGACACCAAGCTCCTGGAATGTGCACCGTTGCCCATTTTACCTGCAAAACACAAACTGGAAAGACAGCAGGTTTAGAATGGATTTCAAAGGGAGAGTTCAGAGCCTCTGGACAGGGCTTTCCTGAACAGGGCCTGAGGGACTTCTCTGATCACATACCTCTGGAGCCATCATCGGGTGTACAGAGTGGGGATCATCTTGCTTTGCGTTCACCCATAGGGGTGGTGGAAACAAGAGCATATATGTATATATATATATGTCCTTTGCAATTAGACTCTGGTAACCCCTGACTCCCTATCTGTTTCTGGAAAGGTCTTCCTTGTCCAGTCACATCCAATGCTCAGTGCCCAGTGCATATGTCCTGCCTCACTGTCCCACAGCCTTATGTTGTCATGGAAACATAACCCACTGTTTAGATCTACTATGTATGTCCAGCCTTTCCTCATGATATCATGGGTCTTCAGGACAGGAATCAATCTCTCTCTCTTTCTCTCTCTCTCTCTCTTTCTCTCTCTCTCTCTCTCTCTTTCTCTCTCTCTCTCTCTCTCTCTCTCTCTCTCTCTCTCTCTCTCTCTCTCTCTCTCTTTCACACACACACACACACACACACACACACACACACACACATGCTGGTGTGATAAAGAAATCAAGAAATCAGCTAACACCTCACGTGTCTCAGACAATCTTCAGTGGTCCTCCTTGTCAGCACCACTGGCCACTGGCTCCTGAGACCTCTTTGGAGGATGTGGCCAAGTTTATTGTGATGTTTGTCACCGTGCAGCCAGGAGTCAGGAGAGCATGTTGATACTTCCAGGTCCCTCTCTGCTTTATCCCAGGAAAGAGCCCCACTCTGGTTCTGTGCCAGCACCATGCCAGCCAGGACTAGACATTCTGGTTCAACTTGGTTCTTTGATACTACTTGTCTTCCCAACTCCCACTTCCACAGTTTCAAAGAGCTGATAGATGTGTTCACTGATCCAACCATTGAGCTTCTATGTCTCAATGTGTTTAGTCACTTAAGTCCTAAAATGAGACACTGGAATCATGAGGGGGCGTTCATCTAACAAAGAGAATGAACCTCCTCTTAGCACTGGTGTTGTGATGCCTCTTTCCATGCAGGCAGGGTGTGTTAGCTGCCAAGAGAGGCCTCCAGCACAGGATAGCTCTAGCATTCAACATCCTACAGGCTCTCACATCTCTCTCAGAGATGAGAACCCAAAGCACATCTCCCACCTTCTGGATTCAAGAATGAGGTGAAAGGTATGGCTGTGATGGCACAGATGCCCCCCACCCAGTTCATGATAGGGGAGGCCATTCAAGATCTCATGAGCCCTGAGGCCTAGTTTCCTTAAAGATCAGGATGTTCTTGGTGTCCTGCTAAATTTGTCCCTAAGCCAGAGCAAGCTAGGAGAAGGCTTGGGCTATTGGCACTGGAGCAGCCTATGCAGAGATGGCCAACACCGAGCAGAATAGAGGAGTCCTAGACCACTGAGCAACTTTGAGGGCAGTAACTGGTGGTTACCCCACTTTCCTGTTAGAGGGAGGAATGGGGAGTGGTTATGTGCCTCAAAACCACCTGGAACTCTAGCTCTAGGGGAGCCAGTGCCCCCTCTGGCCACTAAGGTTAACTGCATTCATGTAAACACACACACACACACACACACACACACACACACACACACACACACACACACTTAAAAGTAAAATAAAATCTTAAATAAATAATAAATGTTCTAAAGGGGTTTCAGTCAGGCCTGTACACTCTCAAGGCCCATAGACCCCAAATAGTGCCATAGAGTTGCCTGTGATAGCTTGGCTGATTGTCTAAATACTGAACCTGAGTTGCAGAATTGGATGGTACCCATGGCTTCCTGTGATTTAATTAGCAGCATCTGCAGTAGGTTGTTTTAAACACCTACGTGGAAATCTGGTTTCCAATGATGCTACAATATTCAATTATTATTTTGAAGGGATCGCAGGATAGCTATAGTGAGCACCACCTACATTTGCTGAGTGCCAAAGGAAAATAGTCCAGTTAGGAACCTAATCATCCCTCCTTGCCTCATTTAGCATTCTGTCCATGTTTATCCATAGCACACATTAAAAAGTTATTTTAGCTCACCTTGAACCAAATGGATTTGACCTCTATTTATAAAATGTGCCTTAGTGTTAAAGAGGGAGCTTTCTTTCAGAGTTCAGCAAGCCATCTGCCTCTGGCTCGTTCCTGGGTTAGATGTCAGCCTTGGGGTGAGTCTCATTTCTCTTGGAAAACTCATGTTGTGGACATCTTGTTGCCAGGAATCAGTGTGATTGACTTTTCACTTCAGAATGATATCAAGGCTTGTGTTATTCCCAGTGTGGACATGGAGTGGTGAATGATGTCTAATTATTTGGAAAGGAGTAGGCTTCTTGAAGGATGTGCACTGTTGGGAGCTTCTGTTGCCTGGCAACATGTAACTTTACCGGTGTGTCACCAAAGACATTTTAAAGGGCTAGAGCCACACGTTGAGACAATTGTATGTTAAGAGGAGAACCTGGAAGCTGTCCTATTAGAACCATTGCTCCCACAGTAGAAAGTAAATACTGAAGAGCAGCTGTGGGTGGGGCTGAGTGCAGAGCACATACCCACTGAACACAGGTGTGAAAGAGGTTGACCCCATTTCTCCTTGTATCTTTCTGATTGTTGGGTTAAAGTTTATTCAAAATCCACCCTGCCCCCCCCCGTGTGTGTGTGTGTGTGTGTGTGTGTGTGTGTGTGTGTGTGAATGCAGATGTGCATGAACTTGTGTGGAAGCCAGATGTGGACTTGGGAGTCTTCCTCTATTGCTCTCTACCTTACTTATTTCTTTGTTTGTTTGTTTTTGAGGCAGTGTCTCTCACTGAATCTGGAGCTCACCGTTTAAGCTAGCCTGGATGGCCAGGGAGCCCCAGGATCTGTGTGTCTCCACCCTCCCAGCACTGGAGTCACAGGGCAGCACATCTAGTCTCTCTACATGGGGGTTGGGATTCAGACTCAGGCTCCTCTGCTTGCACAGCAAGTAATTTACTCACCGAGCCATCTCTCCAACCTCGCCAGATCCCTGTTTCCCAACAATACTGCATCAGTCTAAGGTCTGCTTCTTGGTATATATGCCTATAGCTTCCTTTTGCTCTGTCTGAACCATTGCAGTAGGGGATGGTCTCAATAAGCTCCTGACTAGCCAGTCCACCACCTAACTGTCCACTTCTGTTCTCTGTCTCCTTCCCTGTCAGCAGCTGTGTCCACATTTCGAATGAGAAGGAAGGAGGCAGGCTGTGTGCTCAGATGCAGGGCTGGTGTGTCCAGGCTGCCGTGAATTACTGTAAATGTCGCAACCCTCATTTCTTTTTGAAGTGGGTGTTGTAAGAAGTGTGCCCATTTATCACGGCAGCCTGTGTCTGAGGTCACCACAGCATTCTTTCCTATGTGGAGAATGTTTTCTTTGTTTCACTAAAACAACAAAACTTCTCAGCCTGCATGGGGAGGGGACTCTGGAAGGGGATGTGTGGGACACAAAGCAAAAATGAGAGAGAGAGAGAGAGAGAGAGAGAGAGAGAGAGAGAGAGAGAGAGAGAGAGAGAGAGAGAAAAGAAGAAGAAGAAGAAGAAGAAGAAGAAGAAGAAGAAGAAGAAGAAGATTCCACAACTAAATGATTCAAACTTGTATTAACTTAATTTATTTGAGTCAAACTTAGATTTAATGTTTTCCTTGGACTTCAGCTCCATAATTATCTGCTTATTCCAAATATTAGCCCCTAATATCCAAGCCCCAGGGTATTGCTCTCTTTATAATAACACCCCCTGTCAGAGTGGAAGCTGGCTACTGCCCTGAGCATCCTGATTGGCAGGAAGAGTAAAGGGAAGCTCTCAGTGGCCACACTCAAGGCAGCTTCCCCTGCCTTCTGAGGGTGCTGCTGGGCTGGCGTTGGCATTCTTCTCAAAAGCTGAGTCCTTGGGTTAGACCCTCAGAGGATCAGCATCCTTGAGTTCAAGTCCAATTCAGCCTTTGAGTGGTTCATCTCTCAGAAAGCCGGGACACTGAAGGCTGAGAAGTGAGATAACCTTCATATTTCTTAAGGTAGAGTTCTTAGACATTGGCTAAGTACAGAGTGTGTGTGTGTGTGTGTGTGTGTGTGTGTGTGTGTGTGTGTGTTGGTGTGCAATGGGGACAGCAAGCTTATTCATTGAAGAGTGTGTGATGCTTAGTTTTAACTAATAACTTGTCACATCTTAAAATCATTAGAGAAAAGAGCCTCAATTGAGGGATGGCCTAGATTAAATTGGCCTGTGGTCATGTCTGTGTGGACTGTCTTGATTCTTAATTGTCATAGGAAGACCCAGCCCATTGTGTGTGACACCATTCCCTAGGCTGGGTCCTGAACTGTGTAAGAGGAGAAAAAGCTATTTGAGCAAAAGCAACAGGCAGGCAACATGGGCATGTTTGTTCTTCTCTGCTCTTGGCTCTCTGTGGATGTGATGTGACTAGCTGCTTGAATTTCTGCCTTAACTTGCCCTCAGTGATGGGATTGTAGCCTGGAAGTGTAAGCCTAATAAGCCTTTTCCTCCTCAAAGATGTTCTTGGTCAGGGTGTTTGGTCACATCAACAGGAATAGAACCAGAACTGAGTGAATATGGCATATCTCCCAACAAGAAAACATGTAGCTCCTCCTTCCGACTTCATCGTTTCTGTGGTTTAAAAACTATTTCTCACATTATCGATGGTGGTATGAATGTTCTGCCTAACTGCTTACTGCAGGGACTCAGTTGACGCCTTATAAGACGTTAGCTCCTTTTCTAAGTCCCACTGCATCCATCACGTTTATGCTAGCGTGCACACACGTGGCCCTCTGAGCTGCCCATCAGCGCTGTGGGATGGAGCTAAGAGTCCACTTAATGATGTTGTACATGACGAGGTGTTTGTTTTCAGAAAAGCCTGTACCATGTGAAGCGAATGGCTTGATTTAAGTGTGCGGCGTGACTTCGATTGCAAACTGAACGCACAGCAGCAATACTGCAGCAATCAC
>NC_081416.1:66127593-66132593 GCF_949786415.1 Peromyscus eremicus | reverse complement strand
GGCAAATTTTCTTTGGAGAACTACACGCCAAAGGCCAACCAATAACATTACACTACATTTCATTTGTTCTCTGTATATGTAACATTTAGGTAAATAGAATATTCGTGTGTGTGTGTGTGTGTGTGTGTGTGTGTGTGTGTGTGTATGTGTATGTGTGTGTAGGAGGGTAGGAGGAGGAGCTTGTTACAGCACATCAAAACAGTTGAACCATACCTCCAAGGCCACATGTGTGCAACCCAGCGGTGCTCATAGACCAATTTAGGTGAGGGATCCCATCTGGCCAGAGCAAATTGAATGAGGAAGTAGTGGAGACAAAGCCAGAAAGGGGTTTGAAATCAAGAGGACCCCACTGTCACAGCAGCCCAACCTCTGCTCATCATCTACTCTAGATCCACCATATCTTCAGTCTCCAGCTCTTAGAGGCTCCTGCGATTTTAGTTGAGATCTCCCCGCAGTTGTGCTTTCCTCTGGGTCTCCTGGATCATGTGATGTCTTCTGGTGAGTACTTGGATGCATGAGCATCTCGTGACTTGGTCCTGTCCTTATGATCAGAAGAACATGGGCTGCTGCGTTGTAGAATGTCTTGATCAGGCTGCTAAGCAAGTTGGCCTGTGAATCTTCATTCTGTTACATAACTCCCTCTCTCACTGACACCTGTCCCATCTGTAAGACATGTAAGCAATCTGTCTGTGTTCTGCCACAGGGTACTGCAAGATTGCAGGTGAGGACCTAGCCCCTGAGAGCCAGCAGGACTGTGTAACTTCCCACGTAGGCAGTCCTCAGTCTCTAGACATGTAGAATGGGTGTGACAGCCTCACTCAGCACAGAGTTCACAGGGAATGTGGTACACAGGGAGAGTTGATGCATCGCAGCTGCTCAAATCATTTTGTCCGTGAGCAACAGGTACAAAATACTGTGTATACTGGGAGCATTGCCAAATGGAACAGGCCTACCATAACCACTCAATTTATTCAAAGACCCTTGTTCTAAGTGCACAGATTCACACTGGTGCAAACTGACCTACCTTCCCATTTAAGAAGGGAAAACAAAGTGCTCACTTCCCTCCCAGCTAGGAAGCAGTGAGTCTCCAGGCCCACCTTGCAGAGCTCTGTGGGACCTATCTGTGTGCTTGCCGCTCCCTGCTGGCAGGGCCATTCAATCTGCCTTGCGTTGTTTTTAAAAGTTTGCAGGCTCACGGGCTCCAAAGGTGTCATTAGATTTGGAATGGAATTTCGTCTCCTCCACCAGCAATGTAATAAAATCTTCGAGTCTGAGAAAAAGTCAGCAAAGTTCAGATGTCAACCAGGTTAACATTAAAATTGTTAGAAAACAGGAACTGTAATTTGGGGATTGAAAATGAAGTCGAATTTGTGTGGTGAGTGCAAGGGGTCTGGAAATAGATGTTTATCTTGGCCATTCTCAGGGAAGTGACATCATACCGGAGTGTCTCCTGGGGTACCAGTCCTGCATTTTTCAATCCAGATTTTGGCACTAAAGTTGGCAAAATTAGACCATTTTGTTAAACTGATCTTCAAGCCGTCCACCTTCCCTGCACATTACAGCGCACCTATGACATGACTCCACAACAATGGGTGAAAAATGGGCTATAAAACACGAATGGCCTGCTTCATGTAAAGTGGGGTTTATAGCACAGGTGTGCCCGCGTTTATCGGTACTGTAAAGTGCTGAGATCGGGCTGCCGTAAAGCAGTGCGTTTGTTTAAAAAGAGGTGAAGAAAAAAAGAGGAAAAAGAGGAAAAGAAAAACATTTTTACCTATTCATGAAAAAAAAAATGCAATCACAAATTTTTTTTTTAGCCAGTTGGACCCGTTATGGAAACATTCGCAGTTTTATCATCTGACATTGAAGCACTTGCTCGAGCTTTGTCAGGTGGAGGAACGGGAGAGGCAATTTAGAGAAACGGAAGAAAGAGGAGAGGTAGAGGAAGCTTTGCAGGTCCGCGAAGCAGTTTCCCTGCCCGGCTCAGGAACAGGCAGGTATTTAAGCCTTGAATTGTGGCTGTGGTCTCAGGGTCCCAGAGGCCAGGGGCTCGGTGGGAGGAGGGGGCTTGTGATGTTCAGTGTGAACGGGAAAGCTCTTTTAGGAAGTCATGGAGGAGGTTTTATGGCTGTTTCCTTTCGGGAAGATGGCATTGTCTTTGCCCACAATGACTGGGGAAAGGGTGTCAGTGATCTGATGACAGCATCCTTCCAAGCTGGTGCCTGTGGCAGGAGAACCAGGGTGGGTATTTTTGTTCCTTGCCGAGCAGGGCTGGGCTATTTATAAGTAAAATCGTGTGGGTTTCACTTCCTAGAAAGGGTTCTGTCCTGGCATTTAGATTAAGGAAAGGATCTCAACACAATGTGAGAGGTGTCCTCCTGCTCACAGAGCTTGTTCTGTGTTTAAAAGGCAAATCCTTTCTCCTCCCACTGACTACAGCTCTAAAAATACTATAAAAATACTCCTCAGAGCCCAGCAGGCTGAGTAAGGGTGGCTCTGAACAGCCCCTATCCTTCTGGACACAGGCTTCTCAAAGAACAGTCTGCATTACCAGCGGACTTGGACACAATAGAATTCCATCCACGGGGTTAAAGGAGGGCGCGCATTTAGAGCGAGAATAAAACAAATGCTTAAAAAACCCATTATTGGTTTCATTTCCCTCCCTGCTCTCAGTTTTTCCTCTGCGCCAAATGCCGCCCTCATGCTTGGTCCAGATGTTGTCACAGCTGCCCGCTCACATTGAGACAGCGTGCAACGTGGGCCTCACCACGCAGGGTCCCTGGAGGGTGGCCCAAGCAGACATAAAAGTAAGGACAACTGCAGTAGAGCCCCCAACTGCTGCTGGGGGAATCTCTGTAAAATGCAAATCTAAGTGAAGCACTCTCTTGCTGACAGCCCTGCCCTGGCTCCCTAGTGCTGCTCTCCGGATCCTCAGCTTGGCACACGGGGCCATTTCCGTGTAGTCCTGCCTGACTTTCAAAGCTCGCCCTCCATGCTCTCCTCCTGCAGCCCACAGTCTCCCTACCTGCCCAAGCTGCTTACAGAGGATCTATTAGGAAGGGAACTCTTCTAGACTCATTGTTGAGAGTGTCACTGTCATCTTCTCAGCCTGGCAAATTTCTCTACACCTTCATATCCCTAATCGGCTTCTCTTTCTCTCCAAAGCTCCTTTGACTCAACCCCAGTCAAAGTGAATCCTGGAACTTGATGTTCACGCTAAAGAAAACTACATTCTCTTGAGCACACTGTCACACAAAATCTTTGCACTCTATGGCATGCATACTCCCGGAGCATCAGTTATGAGCCAAAGCTAAACAATAACCACTAGTAAGCTGGTTTAGACGAGGATACACACATAAGCCCTTCAAAGAAGCCATGCCACTCAGTGGGTGCACCTGAGGACTTCTTGTCAATGCTGTGATTATGACAGATGACTCAAATATCGCACATCTGCAGAAGAACAGCAAGGTATCAAGTGTGTGTACAGACTCTTGTGGGGCCGTGCATGTGCACGTGTGTGTGTGTGTGTGCCCTTGGAGGCCAGAAGACAAGCTAAGGTGTCAGGCCTTAGACATCATCCACCTTGTTTTTTTGACACAGGGTCTATCATTGGTCTAGAACTTACCAAATAGGCTAGACCAGTAGGACAATGAGCCCAGGGTTCAACCTCTTCTCTCTGAGTTCCGAGGGTGGAACTCGGGTCCTCATACAGGCAAACAAGCACTGAGCCATCACCCCAGTACCTTTCCTGTGATTTTATCACCCTTCAGTCTGACCATGTGACCCAAAGTTTGAAGGGGGCACTGAGGCAGGGGAACACCTCTTATAGTCACACGGCAGAGAAGGAACATGGGATATTTCAAAACCTGGTTTGGTTTTTTTTTTTTTTCTTTTTTCAAAAACTAAGTAACATCAGACTGTTGTGGTTATGTCAGGCTACAATGTCCTACTTGGCTGGTGTCCTTCTGCCATAAAAGGTTACCAAGCTTTGGATCCAGCCAGATGCTCTGTTTGGTCACTGTCCTCTAGGCTGTGTGGTGAAGGGCAGTTGGAGACCTCTTCCTAGCCCTGAGCTGGCTTTTCTTTAAGAGTTCCGGTGTCGTGGCAATCTTACATATGGAACCCCCACATGGAGACAGTCCTTTGTGGTAAGTCCCTCTTTCCGTCTTACCTGTGAGTACCTCATCCCAAGTCACTCCACTGCCTATGTCTCGGATTAATCCCTAACTTTACTACCACAAAACTAGATAAACTACCATAGAAGAATGTCCTTCTGCTAAAAACATTCTTTTGAAAACCAGAATTGATGTATTAATAAATGTGGCAATAATAAGCCAATTACAAAAAGCGTGGTACAGAAAGCAAGGACAAAGGCCATCGCTGCACACTAGCCTTTTCATTAAATAAGCATCGCTAGACAGGTCAAAGACAGACTCCAAATCACTTTGAAACCAATCAGGAGGCAGATGGCACTGGGAATCTGAGTCAAGACCAATCAAGAGGATCGTACCACGGTGAGGAGACTGAATTGAGGCAACCAATGAGTGCTTGGTGTGTTTCCCCATCTGGGTACCATGACCCGAGGAGAGCTTAAGGACACCGTTCCTTGAATCTTTCTCTCCCTCCTCCAGACTCCTCTGATCTTGTCCTCCGGAAGTCCCATTTAGAGAAGGGAGCCAGGTGCCAGGTTGCCAGTGACCCTGTCTTCATCCATATGCCCTTGCATGGTTTTCAAAAGCAGTATGCCCCTGTCTCCTGTCCATGACCCATGTCTTTTCCAGTGTGGGGGATGGAAAGCCACCCAAGGGTGGTGCTCAGCACAGAAGGGCAATAGGGATAGTCCTTGCTCCAGCTAGTCTCTCCGGGGGCCACCTCCAGTCTGTGTGAGAAAGGTAGTAAAGGTAGCCGCACTGTTCTGACGGAGTCTTTTTTCAGAATGACCTACTTTTTAAACGTGCTTCTGTTATGGAACTCATCTCCACCAGAGCCCACATCAAGCA